>NW_026782801.1:0-94246 GCF_031769215.1 Ylistrum balloti | reverse complement strand
ATTCTCTAAACTGAGAAGTTCTGCACCTATCTGGTCTTTCAGCGCATAAGGTACAGTTCTGGCCTTGAAAAACTTAGGTTGGGCATTGTCCTTGAGCTTGATTGATGCTGTGATCCCCTTGACCGTGCCTAACTTGTCCTCAAACACTGAATATTTCTGTTCGTTGATAGACATCATGTTTATTGTTTTCCAGTTAAGTCGAAGTTGTCCTAACCAATTCCTTCCAAATAATGCTGGTCCATCACCTTCCACAACAAGCAATGGTAAAAGTTTGGTCTGTCCCTCATAAGACACTTTGACGTTAGCCTCGCCCAACACTGGTAATACTTCACCAGTATATGTTTTCAACATTGTCGAGCTGTTTTGTAGGTTGAATTTTCCCTGGAATTTAGCTCTGAAATCCTTATCAGATATCAATGAAACTGGTGAACCGGTGTCAAGCTCCATCGTTTGAGCTATCTTTTCGATGTCAACAGAAATTCTTATTTCCTTTTGCCCTGTGGACTTTATAGAGAATATCGGCCATACTTCCGAAACATCCTCCTGGTCTGAATCCTCAATGAAATGAATCTTCGAACTCTTCTTATGTTTCTTTGAGTCCCCCTTTGTTGGCCTGGCTGAATCAGTATTACATCTAGTACCACCAGTACCTTGATTTTTGGAGTTCCCAGGTTTATCTCTAGAGGTTTTGGATTTTGGGCATCTCTTGTGTAAATGTCCTACTTCCTTACATGTATGACACTTACTGTTCTTGTAGAAACATCTGTCTGCGCTATGATTAGACTTACCACAGCGGAAACATTCTTTTGACGCTTGAAATTTGTGAACATTTTCAGCTTTATCCACTCTGTCACCCTTTAACTTCCGGGCCTCATTTTCAGCCATTTCCATACTCACTGCTATCTCTCTTGCTTTAGTCATTGTCAGAGTAGCTTCGGTTAGGAGTTTCCGTTGTGTATGGATGGAAGACAAACCCGACACAAACCTGTCTCTCAACGCATCATCTAGAAATGCACCAAATTCACAATGTTCACTGAGCCGTCTCAATCCAGCCACATATTGACATACAGTTTCATTCGAATGTTGATTTCGTTGATAAAATTTAAAGCGTTCTGCTATAATGAGAGGTTTCGGCTTTAAATGCTGAGAAATGAGTGTCTTCAATTCATCATATGTTTTGGCGGAGGGCTTTGCGGGAGATGTGAGGTTTCGCACTAGTCCATACATTTTCTGCAAAGCTTGGAACTTTGTTCGATGACCCGTGTCTGAGGTGACATACATACTCACATGACGCCACTGAAAAAATGTGCCTAGTCCAAAGCTGTTGTGTCATGATACTGAAATCTAAATTTTTTTTTATCCCCTTTTTGTTTTTGTTTTTTTAAACTCGTCCTACCACAATTAAAGTTTTGGTTAGATCGTTCCAGCCCAATGTGCACACACAATAGACAGGATGACCAGCTTAAGACAGAAATTTTCTGTCTCTAAAATGATAATTTAATATTTTTAATTTCGGCAGTCTGCTTTTTTATTTTTGTTCCAAAAAATAAGAATTCTACTTTCCGAACAGCCTATCAGGGACAAGAAATTAATTCCCAAGAATTCATGGAACTTCCCCACAATGCCCTACATTTTGAGAAGCAAACAGTGGGCAATTTTTATCATGATAATAATAAATGGAATCTAATTATTCCAAATATCCAACAGACCTTCATAAATTCTTAAGATATCTTTTAACATTTTTAACTTCTACACAAAGATGTTTCAAAATAATTTCAGAGAATCAACCATCAAGAGTGTATGTTGTGGTCACAAGTCTATCTCTCTGCTAAGCGGGCTATGTTATTGAATATGGACATGTGATTTGAATGGATAGATTACGCACGGCCTACGCATGTTACAAGCAAAACTGACATGAATTAGCATATCCTCATCAAGAACCATGCAACAACACGAATGTAAGATATGCAGAAACTGTCAGGGTCATGTCTTTGGCCTGTGCATCGAAACGTGCCTCAAAAAGAAGTGGAATAAGTAGTTGACCTCTATGCACTAACAGCAAAATAAAAGAACACCGCCTGTCGATCGAAACTTACATTAAAGTATTCAACTCCTATTTCCTTGAGTTGGGCTAAACTGACGTCCGTGTCATCTTGTCGATGAGGGAGACGCTGATCGTCTACGGAATCATCCATATACCATGCTCTCACCATTTTGTGTGTTGATGTTGTCTCAAGGCCGCTTACGCTTACAATAGGTTGTCGCTTGTTTGTGTGTCAAAGTTCAAGTTTTCAACGTGCCATCCCCGGAAGGTCTTGGAGATCTACCGAAGTGTTCATATTCTTTCGGTTTATCTCTGATTTATTTGCATATAGAGGTCTAGAGTTGTTACGTTGTGCTAAGGTTACGTCCACGGGTGCTTGTAAACCGAATCTTGATAGTACTTAAACATAGCACACCTCACAATAGCCTTATAAGTTGTTACAAGGGCTAATGTGTGGTTTTTTGAAGTGCTATTAAAATTCAGTCCACAAGTACATGTGGTTACGTGAAGGCAGTCCGAATATACAGTGTGTTTCGTAATTCAGTCACAATTGTTCAGTTTTAAAGCGAATTGGGCACGCGTTTCAAACTCATCTGGATAAAATTCACGTCTAAACAACATGACATTTGATCACGTGTCACAAATATCAATGATGCACCAGGACATTCAAGATTAACCTTATATTGTACATCAAAATTGAAACTAGGGACGTGTAATACAGATCGATTATATACGTCCCTGCTATCAGTTATGCATACATTCACGCATGAAAAAAAATGCAGAGGTGACCGTCTGAAAAGTCACGTTACAGTGCGACTTTTGACAACTTTCTATAATTCGATTAACCCCACACAATAACTGTTAAGTAAGTACAAAACAGCTTGATATAATCCATTCATTTAATCAAACTATTCGCGGAAATATACCACAATATTTCTGATTTCATCGTGTGCGTCAAAACAGGGATCTCTAGTGTATACAATTTATGATATACTAACATCCAGAGTACTGACTTTACGTCGTTATAAAACGTATTTTAGAGTCTTTCGACACATCGAAATGTGAACTAAAATATCGCTGGCATTGATCACATACATATATTACGTACGTGCACAAGAAACCACCGACTATTGCCTAAACATCGCCAAACAGGTAGATCATGTTTCATGACATATGCGCGGAAGTGATGTCACAAGTCACTCGGCTCTTGTTCAGTTTTTACTATTTTGCTTCCGGGCGGGATTTTCAGTGCTAAAAATATATACCGTATTTGTTGACAAGATAGCTGTATGTGGGACATTTCGACACGGTATCAAGAAACGCCGATGAGCTTGATATTTATATTTTGCATACACAATACCGACATTTTTACTAAATCGCTGGTATATCAATTTACTTCCAACTTGCGCTAATCATCGTGTTATCGGCATCTGAAAACGCAAAACCGACTCGGCATGACAGTTTGATTTACCGGTAAATGATAATGACAAATTTACGACATTGTGTTTTTCCTATGTTATATTGTAGGTCGGTAATTCAAATAAACGTGATGATACCAACAGTTACACACCTTATTTGTATTATATGAGAACCTAAATGATATTACAGATTTTTTTTATTTCCATGACTGCGAGAAATCACCAAATACTGGTAGCATGTAAGAAAAACAATTTCCGAAAATAGTGGGAAACATAATAGCTTTTAAATTGTTGCTGATCAAAATTGATTTTATGATTTTAGCAAGGAAAGTACACGTATCGTTATCAAATTTTGTCACGGAATATCTGTTCTCCACAACGTGATATGAATCACGGTTTTCTTGGTATGCTCAAAAACTGCATTCCGTCAATTCCACCAGTATTACGTATGATTATATCGAAAATATCAATAAATTGTGAGATTCCAGTTTTTTTCTCTATGTAAAGGTATACGTAAACAATTAGCTATAATTTAGTATCTTGATTCATAAATGAAATAATTTCGATCTACTCCTTAAGTTAATTTCAGTGTGAATTTTGTGTACAAGTAAATAGCACTTAACACATTTAAGTAACGTAATGTCACTAATTAATTTTAATTTCATTAATTTAATTTATTAATGAGAGAGGGTGGAATATAGAGAAGAGGTAGAGAGGGGCCGTCTATGCTACTTGACCTGACCTTAAAAATATAATTTAGAAGGCGACCCCCGTTCCTAATTGTATACCCAGCCTAACAGTCGGCACGACGCAGCAAGCAGACCGGTGTCAGGACTGAGAGGGAGAGACAGGGGTTTCTACACGAGGTAAATTACAATTTGTTGATTGTATTTTGGAGGTCCGTCAAAATTACTTAATAAATATTGCCTAATGTTGATCTAACTCTAACCTCTGGACCGGTGTTATCAGGCGTGCTCTTTTCCGAAAAGCCATAGAGGGGTATTTATCGTGCCAGTTGGACACTCTCACACGCGCCACCGTGTGGGTTAATGGTTAGTTGTAAACTTGTATGGTGTTGGTGTTTTTGTTTTGTCAATGCGGGTGTAATTCTTCTTTTCATTTCTTTCTTTCACTCTATAACTGATTGCGTTTCCAATGTCTATGCTTTCTGTAATCCATACGTCGTTATGTAACTGTTCACTTTCCGAAGTTTACATGGTGGTATTTTGTGATTCTGAGGTTTTTATCGGGAGAGGTTAGGGCTGTTAGTAGGAGTTTACAAAGTGGTTAATCAAGTAGGCTTGTTACGATATAGTTTGTTGACCGATTGAGTGTTATGGGATACGAAAATAAAAGGAAGTCTACTAGGGTGGGAGTGGGGGTAGGGGTCGGAAAGGTGGGCAGTAGGTATTATGCGGACTAAAGAAATGGTGTAGGGGTCTAAACTATATACTATTATTTACCACTCGCGATACTATTTATGTAGGATTTGGGATGGGATGCAATGGTAGGGGTGGGTGTGTGTGTGTTGGGGGGGATTTGGATAGTGTTTGTTTGGTTTGTATGTTTGTGTGTAGTGTTGTATTGTATGTATGTGTAGAGTTTTCAATATTGTGAGAGTTTTGGATTTCCAGTTTTAGACCCTGTAGCCAGTGTTGGATAAACAGTTCTGTATAATAATTATCGAGAACTGATTATCCCCATTGCCTTACCTAACAGGTTTCCATATGCTACAAGGCAGGGTACAAGACCACGTAATATCACAGCATAAATCCGAATATATATCTTTAAATCTGGGTCAAAGTATGACTTCAAAGAGATGTCAGCAGGTGGTAAAGGGGTGTACTGAGCTTAATTACATGGTGGATTGGTTCAATTCAATTGAAAATGGGTTTTAAAGTGTCGCATTTAAAAAATGCACAAATATCACAAACTTTTTAAATATGTTAAAATCCGTCAAAAATTCTTCTTATCCTAACTATGAAATACAGTACAGTCACAGACTTACCTATGTAGATAAATTACAAGATCAAAGTTACTTGTAACATAAACAATTGATATCTATGTATAAATATATATACCATCACTGACAAGATGAAGCCACGGGTAGTTTCTCTGGGAGATTCGAATGAGAAAGGAGATGGAGAGTGCCTTCCAACAACATCTCGGCTAGGCTTCTTCCCATTTTCCATTTCACAACAATGTCCTCGGGTATGACACTGGGGAAATGTTCAGGGACCAATTTGAAGAAAAATGTTAATAGATAAAATGAGGCTGATAAGATGGTTAATTAATACATGATTTGAAAATACTTATCTTTTGGGGACTTGTAACATACTTAAATTGGTTTGTACATTTAGTACGTGTTGACATCCTAAAATCTATGGATTGTACAAAGCGTTATGAGAATATTCGAGAAAACTTAGGTCACAATCACTACATACAAAAAAATATACTTATTCATGTTGTTTCAAGGCTTTCTTACTACACGTGTTACTGTTCAGTATGAGTAGGCTCCGTTTGGGGCGCGCCGCCTTCGTTAATTTGAGTAAATTTTTAATCGGATGTTGTATAAATTGAGGGTTCATCATATTTTCTAGAGACCATTTGGATAATAAAATGTATTAGAATTAATGAATTATCAACAATGCGGATTCCGAGATAGCATCCACGTGTCTGTTCGAACATCCGCGCTGTCTACTAAATAGTAATTCATTTCATAATTAGAATTGTATGTAGCTATTTCTACAGGATACCATGGGTTACGTCCCTTAGCGCTTATCGAGTAGTAGACACAAGAGCCCACATGGAGAATGGCTTCAGTCATGGATGAGTGATTTTTTTGCCAATTTTTTATTTTCAAGATTTCTGGACATATAAACATGAAATATTCATATACACCCACTCACACCATTACTTATCAACCACTCACACGCACATTTTCTTATTTTTTCTTCTTTGCCATCATCATCATCATCATCATCATCATCATCATCATCATCATCATCCAAGAAACAGTAGTTTACAATCATTTGTTATCAACATTTCATCCTCATTGCTGATCAATCATAATTAATAATGAACATTATCATCCGTCATTATCATCAGCCTCATCATCCTCATGATCATTCATCATATTTATCATCAAGATATCGTCATTCCTCGTCATCATCGTAACCATCTTTAGTCATAATACCAGCATCTATCACTATCATCGACATTATCATCGACATCATCCTCATAATCAATCATCATAATCATAAATATGATTATCATGATTATGATTATTATCATCATTAATCCTTGTCATCATCATAATCATCATTATGATATTCACATTCATCATCATCGCTGTCATCAATCGATTAATATTAGATTAGTCAGGTTAAACTGGAGACAATTTAGAATGAAGTAGACATTACCAAAGTGGGTTCAGGAACAGATCGTACACAGACATCTGCCATCCTCCAGCTGAGTTTGAAGTGTACATTTTTGAGACGGTGTTTGACAGCATAGATCAGGTCATGCAATGGAAGGTAATGAATCAGGAACACGGAGAAAAATCATCGGTAGCAATGGACACTGAGACATGAAGGATCAACATCCGACTGGTTTAATATACCATCTGGTGTGAGACGGGGGTTATACCATCTGGTGTGAGACAGGGGGTTATACCATCTGGTATGAGACGGGGGTTATACCATCTGGTGTGAGACGGGGGTTATACCATCTGGTGTGAGACGGGGGCTATACAATCTGGTGTGAAACGGGGGTTATACCATCTGGTGTGAGACGGGGGTTATACCATCTGGTGTGAGACGGGGGTTATACCATCTGGTGTGAGACGGGGGTTATACCATCTGGTGTGAGACACGGGTTATAACATCTGGTGTGAGACGGGGGTTATACAATCTGGTATGAGACGGGGGTTATACCATCTGGTATGAGACGGGGGTTATACCATCTGGTGTGAGACACGGGTTATAACATCTGGTGTGAGACAGGGGGTTATACCATCTGGTGTAAGACAGGGGCTATAACACCTGGTGTGAAACAGGGGGTTATATCATCTGGTGTGAGACAGGGGGTTATACCATCTGGTGTGAGACAGTGGGTTATAACATCTGGTGTGTGACGGGGGTTATAACATCTGGTGTTAAACAAGGGGTTATACCATCTGGTGTGAGACAGTGGGTTATAACATCTGGTGTGTGACGGGGGTTATACCATCTGGTGTAGGACAGGGGGTTATAACATCTGGTGTAGGACAGGGGGTTATAACACCTGATGTGAGACAGGGGTTATACCATCTGGTATGAGACAGGGGATTATACCATCTGGTGTGAAACACAGGGTTATACCATCTGGTGTGAAACAGGGGATTATACCATCTGGTGTGAGACATGGGGTTATACCATCTGGTGTGAGACAGGGGATTATACCATCTGGTGTGAGACATGGGGTTATACCATCTGGTGTGAGACAGGGGATTATACCATCTGGTGTGAGACATGGGGTTATACCATCTGGTGTGAAACAGGGGATTATACCATCTGGTGTGAAACAGGGGATTATACCATCTGGTGTGAGACATGGGGTTATAACACCTGGTGTGAAATAGGGAGTTATAACACCTGGTGTGAGACAGGGGGTTATACCATCTGGTGTGAAACAGGGGGTTATAACATCTGATGTGAGACGGGTTATACCATCTGGTGTGAAACGGGGTTATACCATCTGGTGTGAGACAGGGGGTTATAACATCTGATGTGAGACGGGTTATACCATCTGGTGTGAGACAGGGGGTTATACCGTCTGTTGTGAGACAGAGGGTTATAACATTTGGTGTAAGACGGGGGTTTATACCATCTGTTGTGAGACAGGGTTATAACATCTGGTGTAAGAAAGGGGGTTATAACATCTGGTGTAAGACAGGGGGTTATACCATCTGGTGTAAGACAGGGGGTTATAACATCTGGTGTAAGACAGGGGGTTATACCATCTGGTGTGAGACAGTGGGTTATAACATCTGGTGTGTGACGGGGGTTATAACATCTGGTGTAAGACAGGGGGTTATACCATCTGGTGTAAGACAGGGGGTTATACCATCTGTTGTGAGACAGTGGGTTATAACATCTGGTGTATGACGGGGGTTATAACATCTGGTGTGTGACGGGGGTTATACCATCTGGTGTAGGACAGGGGGTTATAACATCTGGTGTAGGACAGGGGGTTATAACACCTGATGTGAGACAGGGGTTATACCATCTGGTATGAGACAGGGGAGTATACCATCTGGTGTGAAACACAGGGTTATACCATCTGGTGTGAAACAGGGGATTATACCATCTGGTGTGAAACACAGGGTTATACCATCTGGTATGAGACAGGGGATTATACCATCTGGTGTGAGACATGGGGTTATACCATCTGGTGTGAAACAGGGGATTATACCATCTGGTGTGAAACACAGGGTTATACCATCTGGTATGAGACAGGGGATTATACCATCTGGTGTGAGACATGGGGTTATACCATCTGGTGTGAGATAGAGGGTTATAACATTTGGTGTAAGACAGGGGCTTATAACATCTGGTGTAAGACAGAGGGTTATACCATTTGGTGTAAGACAGGGGGTTATACCATCTGTTGTGAGACAGGGTTATAACATCTGGTGTAAGACAGGGGGTTATAACATCTGGTGTGAGACAGGGGGTTATATCATCTGGTGTGAGACAGGGGGTTATAACACTTGGTGTAAGACAGGGGGTTATAACATTTGGTGTAAGACAGGGGGTTATACCATCTGGTGTGAGACAGTGGGTTATAACACCTGGTGTAAGACAGGGGGTTATAACATCTGGTGTGAGACAAGGGGTTATAACATTTGGTGTAAGACAGGGGGTTATAACATCTGGTGTAAGACAGGGGGTTATAACATCTGGTGTGAGACAGGGGGTTATAACATTTGGTGTAAGACAGGGGGTTATAACATCTGGTGTAAGACAGGGGGTTATAACATCTGGTGTGAGACAGAGGGTTATACCATTTGGTGTAAGACAGGGGGTTATAACACCTGGTGTAAGACAGGGGGTTATAACATCTGGTGTGAGACAGGGGGTTATACCATTTGGTGTAAGACAGGGGGTTATAACATCTGGTGTAAGACAGGGGGTTATAACATCTGGTGTGAGACAGAGGGTTATACCATTTGGTGTAAGACAGGGGGTTATACCATTTGGTGTAAGACAGGGGGTTATACCATCTGTTGTGAAACAGGGGGTTATAACACCTGGTGTGAGACAGGGGGTTATACCATCTGGTGTAAGACAGGGGGTTATAACATTTGTTGTGAGACGGGGGTTATAACATCTGGTGTTAAACAAGGGGTTATACCATCTGGTGTGAGACAGTGGGTTATACCATCTGGTGTAAGACAGGGGGTTATACCATTTGGTGTAAGACAGGGGGTTATACCATCTGTTGTGAAACAGGGGGTTATAACACCTGGTGTGAGACAGGGGGTTATACCATCTGGTGTAAGACAGGGGGTTATAACATTTGTTGGATTATACCATCTGGTGTGAAACACAGGGTTATACCATCTGGTGTGAAACAGGGGATTATAACATCTGGTGTGAGACATGGGGTTATACCATCTGGTGTGAGACAGGGGATTATACCATCTGGTGTGAGACATGGGGTTATACCATCTGGTGTGAGACAGGGGATTATACCATCTGGTGTGAGACAGGATCTGGTGTGAGACAGGGGGTTATACCATCTGTTGTGAGACAGAAGGTTATAAGATTTGGTGTAAGACAGGGGGTTATAACATCTGGTGTAAGACAGTGGGTTATTAAATCTGGTGTGAGACAGAGGGTTATACCATTTGGTGTAAGACAGGGGGTTATACCATCTGTTGTGAAACAGGGGGTTATAACATCTGGTGTGAGACAGGGGGTTATACCATTTGGTGTAAGACAGGGGGTTATAACATCTGGTGTGAAACAGGGGATTATACCATCTGGTGTGAGACATGGGGTTATAACACCTGGTGTGAAATAGTGAAATAGTGAAATAGGGAGTTATAACACCTGGTGTGAGACAGGGGGTTATACCATCTGGTGTGAAACAGGGGGTTATAACATCTAATGTGAGACGGGTTATACCATCTGGTGTGAAACGGGGTTATACCATCTGGTGTGAGACAGGGGGTTATAACATCTGATGTGAGACGGGTTATACCATCTGGTGTGAGACAGGGGGTTATACCGTCTGTTGTGAGACAGAGGGTTATAACATTTGGTGTAAGACGGGGGTTTATACCATCTGTTGTGAGACAGGGTTATAACATCTGGTGTAAGAAAGGGGGTTATAACATCTGGTGTAAGACAGGGGGTTATAACATCTGGTGTAAGACAGGGGGTTATACCATCTGGTGTAAGACAGGGGGTTATACCATCTGTTGTGAGACAGAGGGTTATAACATTTGGTGTAAGACAGGGGCTTATAACATCTGGTGTAAGACAGAGGGTTATACCATTTGGTGTAAGACAGGGGGTTATACCATCTGTTGTGAGACAGGGTTATAACATCTGGTGTAAGACAGGGGGCTATAACATCTGGTGTGAGACAGGGGGTTATATCATCTGGTGTGAGACAGGGGGTTATAACACTTGGTGTAAGACAGGGGGTTATAACATTTGGTGTAAGACAGGGGGTTATACCATCTGGTGTGAGACAGGGGGTTATAACACCTGGTTTAAGACAGGGGGTTATACCATCTGGTGTGGGACGGGGTTATACCATCTGGTGTGAGACAGGGGGTTATACCATCTGTTGTGAGACAGAAGGTTATAAGATTTGGTGTAAGACAGGGGGTTATAACATCTGGTGTAAGACAGGGGGTTATTAAATCTGGTGTGAGACAGAGGGTTATACCATTTGGTGTAAGACAGGGGGTTATACCATCTGTTGTGAAACAGGGGGTTATAACATCTGGTGTGAGACAGGGGGTTATACCATTTGGTGTAAGACAGGGGGTTATAACATCTGGTGTAAGACAGGGGGTTATAACATCTGGTGTGAGACAGAGGGTTATACCATTTGGTGTAAGACAGGGGGTTATACCATCTGTTGTGAAACAGGGTTATAACATCTGGTGTAAGACAGGGGGTTATAACATCTGGTGTAAGACAGGGGGTTATACCATCTGTTGTGAGACAGGGTTATAACATCTGGTGTAAGACAGGGGGTTATAACATCTGGTGTGAGACAGAGGGTTATACCATCTGGTGTGAAACATTTCGGAGGACGGATGATGCGGGGAGCGACAGATTAGTCTTTGGGAACTCATGGGACGTTTATGGTATATTGTATCTTGAAAAAATAGACTTTACCTGTCTCCTGATTCTGACCCAACTAAACCAATTACACCTGTCTCCTGATTCTGATCCAACTGCACCGATTACACCTGTCTCCTGATTCTGACCCAACTAAACCGATTACACCTGTCTCCTGATTCTGACCCAACTAAACCGATTACACCTGTCTCCTGATTCAGATCCAGCTGCACCGATTACACCTGTCTCCCGATTCAAATCCAACTGCACCGATTACACCTGTCTCCTGATTCTGATCCAACTGCACCGATTACACCTGTCTCCTGATTCAGATCCAACTGCAGAAGCAGAAAAAATTGAAGGAAGAGGACTGAGGATGAACAACAGCAAAATTAGCATGGATGGAGAAATTCGGAAATCGAACCTGTGTTTAAAGGGAAAAAATAGGAACAATAATGTCGATGAGCCGGACAGCAGGGAAACTTGTTTTACATACATTATACAAGTCAGACCGCAGATCATTGACACAGAAATGGGAAAAATCTTTACCCATGTATTGGCTGGTTATTTTTTCGTTTAAGTACAAGGCTGAGATGATCAAAACGTGCGACAAAACACCACACTATGTCCTTCATTCTGAATTAATTAGCTTATTTACTACACTAGCCCAGAATAGACATTCCACGAATATGTTTCGTAATACTTGTTGGCAATCAGGACATGGTGCACTGTCCTCGTGTTATTTGACAGGCAATATCCGTGAAACACGTGTACTCTATTGTCACCCGATCACTTAAGTTTAAACATTGTATTATATTCACCAAACGCTTGGAGATATAGGTTATATAAGTTACAACAACAATTATTATTCCATATTATGACAAAGACTGCAAGTTTATATTCCGTAGGTAGGAAATGATTTAGAAAGATCAACACATTCAATATCGATGATAATTAACCATTATACCAGTTCAAAGCAAAAAATTGCACCTGTTTAAATACATTACAAAGTTCATATCAAAAGCCAGGTTTTCATCACAAACTATTGTAACCTCTGAGTTATCTGTATCATAAAACTACGAAAATGTTCAAACTGTACAAGTCATTGGTGTGAGATCGACACTCAATGAAGAAGTGATATGCACGACGATAACCTTTATTTTATTACAATTTGAATCAAGGACTGCATTTGTGACTTAGTCTGGTACAACAAAGAATGTATTGTTTTTCTTCACTAACTAACTTAAAATTCGGCACTGAATTTTCTGTGTTAGAGACTACAGAACCGATTTGAAAGAACAGAATGACATGATGATATCAAAAATAAAACTTTACTAACATCTAACTTTTATATTATGTAATTAAACACACGATAAAAAAAGTCGCGAACAAAAGCGAAACGTACGGAAGCGTATTCCGGCCACGTTGTGTTTTAGCTTAACTCGAAATTTCGAGTTAGTAATCCGAAATTTTGAGTTAGTAAGTCGAAATTTCGAGTTGTTATCTCGAAATTTCGGGTTAATAATTCAAAATTTCGAATTACTAACACAAGGTTTCGAGTTGCTATCTCTAAATTTTGAGATAAAATAAAACACAACCGGAATATGCTTCCGTAGAAACGAAAAAGAATCTTACTTCTTTTTTATAGTGACAATATAGTGGAATATTATTATTGTTGTTACCAAACAGAAACATTTGTTTATTTAGTGTAAACTGATATGAATAAAGACTCCGACAACATATCTAGTCTTTGAGTCAGGTTTTGAAATTGATCTCATTTTCAAAATGAGTTTAGAATAGTTTCCCTCTTAGAGTTAGAGGTTACAGGGAGGACAATCTATTAGCTTCCTTTTGAAAGAAATGAGTTTGTAGTTAAAACGTGGCTGTACAATCTAGTTTTAGTGATTTCTGAAGGCATATGTGCCGGTATATCAAACAATTTGTCTGTTATTTCTTATAAACAATTTGAAATCAAGAAAAATCGAGTACATACATACATTGTACTTATAGAAATGTAAACAAAGATGTTAACGCACTCATTACACTACAGAGATGTATAATTATATATTTTTATTTGTTTTTACTGCATATTTTATAGCTAATAAGATAAACTTGTAACATTTACCAAATAAACTCAAGTTTCAACACGAAATATTAGATTCAATCTGAAGAAAGCTAAAAATAGCGTTTATGTTCCCGAATTGCGTTTTCTCGGAATTTACGAGTTTTTGGCAGGACTAGCCAAATAACAGATCCGTGTGGTGCAGGAAGTCGACATGGCTAGGTAGGCTCATTATTTTTTTCTCAAAAGGAATTCGTATACCGAAAATGTCAACAGTAGATTTTTTAAACTGATTTTATGTCCCCGATTTAAATTTTCTCGGAACTTCAGAACCTTTGATATATATATAGCCATACGATAGGCGCGTGTTAGGTATTTATAGCGATCCATCTGAACAGTGAAGAAGAAGCTTGGCCAGGTAAGTTTTATTTGTTTTATTTTTTCAATGTAGTAGTCATGCTTCTTCGCATACCAAAACCACAACTCCGAGGGTTCGTTTAAGCGTTTATTTTCAGATAGTAATAAAAAAAAAAACCTGCAACAGATACAATATATATTACTACGAATTACACCTATTACACACTAAGAATATCACACAATCAATGAATGTCATCCTGATTGTAGTCAGTTACTAATTAAACAATTACACTGTTAACTACATTCCTATAAATTATACAGAAATTACAGCTTAATTATATATTAACGAATATATAATATTAGACATTAATACACATAAAATACCCACCTCTTCAATGCGAAGAAGGTTTTTTCCCGGGCGAAGTCCGCCGAGCACCAATTCTGGCTCGAAGCTTACACTATACAAAAGGAAAGTACGATACACATGAAAGTCTTCTTCTTTAAAACTATAGACCTATGCGCGTATTACAAAATGTAAATTGATTACACCCAATATTTGAATTTACTCGATTCCGAAAACATTTACTTTTACTTGAAACAAAACTATTACGTAAATTAAATATATTATTAAAGCCCCAGTATACGTAACATTCACCAAAAATTTAGTGTAGAATCACACATAATTATTGAGATATTCTCTAAGATGTAGTTAAAATTAAGTGATTCAAACAATAGTTACCATGACTTTGTGCATAAAGTATTGATATATGAGCAGTTGAAACTCGCTATTTGTAAACACACCTCCATTTTAAACACGCCGCCATCGAAATTACGATTGTTGTCGAACACATCGGAAAGTTCATGACCTGATCTCGCGAGAATTGAGGTTTCTACTTATTCGGTAAGTTTTTGTTTACAAGCATTGTTTGCGAAGTCTTGTCGTAGACTGGAGGTATTCCTGTGATTAACATTCAGTTTTTGGGAAATTATTAGAAAGAACAATTAGTTTAGAAACGATACGACGCACAATTATAACGTAAGAATTCAGAACTGGCCTGATGTATAATCGGAAAAAAAGGAAGCGACTTGTGAACGTCTGTACTGTGTCTGCCATGTTTACACACGCGGAATATGCGCATGCGCAATGTCATCGCTACGAGCGGTAATGTATGAATTATTGTGGGTCCCACATTGTTTATTTTCCGATTTTTTCAATTTTTATTTAAATTGAAAACAGTCAGCTTTATTTTCTTTTATTAAAGGAAAGTATTTGTTTTGTTACATGTGTTACGGGGAAAATAAGATAATTTTTTTTTTTTCATAGTGATTTTTACGTATATTGGGGCTTTAAATAGATACTATATTAAATTATACTTATAGTTACATACTTAGTATCGGGTACTTACATTACTCCTATAGCTAGTGTCCCACAAATAGCAATTATGACTAGGTAACTTATTGATGTTGCCGCATCGGCCGCTCCGCCCAAAATGACCACTACGCTCCCAGATCACCCAATATCCCCCATAAATATACTAATAATTGATAAGACAGACTGAACAAACTGGTTTACAAATACAAACGTCACATCCATCTCGCGCTCCACTCTCACTTTCACGTGCCATATTCGCGAGCGCGCTAAAATCCATGTCGCAATGCGCCACGTACCGAATAATACGAAAGGCTGACTTCCGGTTCTGACCCGCGAACGCCTAACGATAATATTGAAACAATAACAAATGCATATAGCACATATATTAAAATAATATGTCAAAATAACATTACTACATCAATTAGAAAATATCTAAAGATGGAATAAGAATTTTTTTTCTATTTGTGGTTTTGAATCTTTATCGTGCTTCGAAATGTTTTGGACGTTACTTCGTGACATTCAGAAACATTTTGACAGTCCAACTTCTATAATCACATGCTCTTAATCAGACAAAGTGAAAACATTTGAATTTTCTTTTATATCTGTATCTAAAGATAAAAAATATAAAATAAAAGACAAAATAGATAAAAATTTGAGAAAAAAAATGTTTTCGAACCATTCCCGGGTCCCAGTCATTTTGCTTCTAACAACTATTCTGAAAAATAGTCATTATATTTCTGACTATTCAACAAGATGTTTTCTAAAAACATGTAATGTTTAGATTCAATGCTATATCGAAATGATTGTCTACGCTCAGATCTTCAAATAAATTACTGTAACATGGGTAGTGCTGGGTTTAGGACCCCGAAATCACTCTCCTAAACAATGTTGTAGCGTAGTGGGTAGCCTTTAAGTATAATTGGATGGAGTAATCGTAATACAATTGTCATCTTTTAATGTCTTCCCATGGACCGAAAAAAAATAAAAAATACAAGTTGAAATCTCATTTTAAGCGTCGTTCTGTAGGTGAACATATCCTTATTGTTTTCCTAGGTTCTGGATGGCTAACACTTAATTAAGGTTAGATCAGTATAGGCGTGTTAGATCTCGTTGCTTTAGATTTCCTTGGTAAGCTGGAAGTTTGACGACTTATTCAACCAAATTTAAGTACGATGGGTTGTTTCAGGCAGGAGCTCTTTTACGTGGAAAACAAAATAGTCAGTTGGTTATGGTTTTGTTTAATGAGACTAAGATATACACCAAAATGAACCTTTCCTTTAATGATGAAATGTAAGTAAGAATGTGCAGAAGAATAAACATGAGAAATAAAGACGGGGAAAATAGCGTTATTTAAATACAAGTTAATTAAGATTCCAAAAGGATTATTTGCTAAGTTCATTTCGTTTTTGTTATTTATTCCTTTGCTATAATATACACACATATCAGCGACATGTTTACCAGAAATATGTATATAATACCTAAACAATAACGGATAGTAAAGACGATTCCCCGTAGTACTTACTTTTACTATTGTAAGATTGATTTCTCAATTCTGGAAAATATAAAGATATTTTGGGCTAGTTTTAACACAGTGCCTGATTGTTCGCTGGATGTTTAAGAGATGGCACGTGATAGCTAATCGGTTTCCAATGTTTCATGTGTGCCAAAGAAATGTCTCAGAAATTTGGAAACTTATTCTGTTTGCATTTTAAACAAGTGTTTATGTAACAATTGAAGTTTAAGGTACTATAAGAAGATTCTTTCATCAATAACTTACTCGGAGTTTCCAGAAACAGATTAAGTGAATGAATGACAAAATGTGTGTATGAAATGTACTTTGTAATGGAGGAACTGCGAAATCAAATTCTGCAACTGATGTTTATAATTATTTGTTCTGTGATCTCAAAGATAGCTATATAGGAGATGTGTAGCGTTAAAAAAAAGATTCAATGTTTCCTTTTCTGTATGTAAAGATAGAATTTTACCAAAGTAAAGGTCAAAGGTCAACATGTTTATTGATTTAGTATGATCCATTTTACTTTCTTTTTGGTGTTCGGAGTCAGTGAAAGTTTCTGTAATTTCGACAATTTGTCATTTTTATTTTCAAAACTACATTATATAACATCCTAACAGTTTTGTCATTTGTTTCATCGTAGTCTTGTCCCGTGCTTTAATATCTTTTTACATGTACACTCTCTTTTTTAAGCAAAACATTACACAACATTTGTATATAAACAATCAATGCATTACGGACTTCAAGAAAGACAACTCTGATTGAGATGTTTTATACTTCAAGAACGACAACTCTTGGAGAGAAGTCAGATACTATCTTTATTGTCATATATTGGTCCTGGACAATTCAGACATAAAATTGTTTCACGTGTTGTATCTATTTTAAATCATCGGAAGACAAATAGAAACTATAACTGGTGAATATTGTTTTACTTAATAAATACTCCGCCATGTTTCATATTAACTGTTTTTAATTTTTCTAAAGTACCCTTTATGTCACGAAACCTCTCGGGAACCTCTTTCGAATCCAAATAGTTGTACACATGGCAGTAGTATGATAAATCTTTATCTTGATTGATATTAAGTTTTATAATCCACAGAAGATGATCAAATATCTTCATTTTTTATCCACAAATTCCCGTGTATAATTACACTTATCAATTTGAATAAAGACTTATAATTTTTCCAAAGGTAGAAGAAGCTCGATACCAGGACAGCTCTAACCATGGATCAAGCACATCAGGGTTCTATTGCTGTCAAGTTTCGGGATAAGATGCTATCGTTCAAAGTTTATCTGCTTGGCGCGTTTCATTTCCTTAGGGTAAGTTAAGCGACTTCCATGGCCCAAATTTATGCGTTATTGAATATAATTTCATTTCATCATTACCCGTCAAAATTGTATAGTCTCTATTTGTAGGTCTTGCTTCAATGTCAAATTATGCCAAAGGTCAATATATAGGTCACTAAAGGTCACAGGTGAATTACATGTAGATAATCCATTGAAATCAATATTTTTTTGGTACATGACAGTTTTCTGTCTTTAAAAATAGATATGTTTATGATTTCATATACAATTGTAATGATATATATTAAATATTTTTACCGGATTTTTTTCATATTATTAATTACATTTATACCACAAATACAACTGCAAGGATTGGTAGGAAACTTTGGAGTCACGCTTATTGCTTATTGTCATTAGCCATGCCACGTTTACGGGTTAGATAAATATATACATAACCAGGACAATCATCAGCCTTTTGAGTTTGATTTTGAGGAGAGTTCCTCAAAGACACTATTATATATTTATGTATTTGGAAATTCAATAGATGTTAAACATAGCCACTAACAAGTATTTTGAATCTATATTTTAAATGGCATTTGCTAGGGAGTACTTAAATTTGATAGACGGATAATATAGGTTTGATAATCAATTACAAACTCCTTTGATATAGTTACCAGCAGTGATATAAATTGAGTGTATGTATAACAGTTATATATTGTACAAAGGCACACAAGTTAATAACACCTGGTAATATTGATGTATAATTAGATAGAGAAAGATAATGAATTAAACTGCATCATACAACTGTTTCGTCCTTCTATGACTCATCAGTGATACTAAGGGCCTAAATTGATGATATCTAGGAGGCGACTGCGGCCAGTTGGTCAAAGTTGATATCAGAACTAGATAACAATTATCTAGATTGAATTTTTTATTTCAGAAATGTTCAACCATTACACTTCCGATACTTGGTAAGGATGTTATATGTAAAGCCACATGTTAATAAGACAACTGTATTTAACTGTGCAGTCGTTTACTTACACCATTCCAAGTATAAGATTATTTTGATGAAAACCTTGTTTTCTTTTGTCTCATAGAAGTATATCCTATATCTCCTCTCCGAACCGGAGCCTTCCATTAGACCTGGTCAACCTCGCGCATCCGAAATCGGCGTTAACCATATATGCCTGGAATGGGTCAGGGTCGGGAGAGACGATGTCACACATTACGAAATTCGGATGAAAGAAATTGGTGACAGTGCCTGGAATAAGACAATGGTTCCCACGGAAAATAGGCGACCATTTCATCGCTTTAGCGGATTGTCTCAAAACACTGGATATGAATTCATGTCAAGAGCTGTATATGCAGACGGTAGTACCAGCGAATTTAGCTGCAAGAGTTTGGAAGTACGAACGAGATTTTCAGAACTAAACACGGTCCTTAAACTCTGCGAAAAAATATATGATGGACCACCAAACGTTTACAGACTTCCCCTAGATGAGATGAGATCAAAAGAAGACAAAGTTCGAAAGACCCGCCTGTGTACTTTCGGTAATTTTGAAAGTGTGAAGAATAATTTTCAACGTTATGTACTTCCATTTTGCAGTGGTTGAACAAGGGAGGAGAAGAATTTAGAACAATGCTTAATTGCTTATATTGATACTGTATCAAATGTATTCAAAGCCCGACTGATGTAGGTATTGTAAAATAATCAGTGTCAAACGAGTATTTTGGGATTTTTTTTTCTATCTATTTTTTCTTCGCAAAGTAAATTCTTATTTGAATTATCTCCCTTAGTATACAGTTACAGTCATTGAGCAAAAGACGTATCATTTATCACATCACCGTTATTTTTCTTTGAAGGAGACTCAACTTGCCTTCAGGAGAAGACTATCTTGATGATTGGTCCTAACGAAGGGGGAAAAAGTACTCTCATTAATGGACTTGTCAACCATAGTCTTGGAGTGAAATGGGAAGACGACTGTAGATTCAAAATTACTGATGATACTGGGACTCCTCCAAACCAGGTCCTGTAAAAGCAGTACTATTCGCGAGCTTTACTTTCGTTGGTAATCTCAACCCACTGATTCATTTTTCCGCGAAATAATTTGGTACTAGTGTATTTCGTAAATAATATTTATCCAAGAAATGAAGTATCAACCATTTAGTATTCATTCGAAAAACTACAAAATTTGAACCAGAAAAAAAACATAATCTGACAGCATGTATATAGATATGGCATCCTTATCTGGGGGATTATAGCCAAGTCTTACCACGACGAAAAAGTAGATATATTATACCTTCTTTGGGAGCTAGCTGTTAGGCATACCATACTTCTGTAGCACAACCCGTATCATTTAAGTCTTTGTAGTTTTATCGACTGTTTTATCCTTCTGATCATCACGTTTTAATCATCAAAGAATGATATCCTGTTAGGTTTATTCAGCGTTCTGTAAAATAAACTTTCTTATATCATTAGTGAAAGAAATATCATTAATTTTAATCGGTTATATTTGGAACAACTGTAGTATGGAACCCAAAATCACAATCATTCTGGAAGAACATCATTACGGGTGTCAGCTAAATAGTTTCCCAGATAAAGGCTGTTAAATCCTCCAAACACGAAAACTGTGATATCAATCCCCCATCCCCCCACCATTACCCCGCTTACTCCCTCACCTCGGTTACATCTGTGTATACGAAGGTAAATGTTATATAATTTTCAAAGCTTTTAATTGGTTTGAAAGGGATTGAAACAGTTCGTTTGTACCGTTTTAATTACAAAGATTTTTCAAAAGGTCAAAAGAATTAAAATTAACAAGTGGATGACACTCCTCAATTTGTTGAAATATACCATGTATATTATTATTGTTTTTAGACTCGGACATACCTCAGACATTCTTACCCTTTTTTGTTATCCAATCAGATTCAACTACATGTATATACTTCATTTTTCAATTTATTATTAATTTTTTCAGCGGTCACATACCAAATGGATCACGTGTTACAGAGTGCATCCAATTATGGAAAACAATGACTGTGTTTTGAATATCATTGACACCCCAAGCCTCGAAGATGGGCCGGAATCAGTTGAGAATAACCAAGAGGTCTTCGAACGCCTCCGACGTTTCTTATCCAGTGACAGTCACATGGGTCCGAGTTGTGGAGTACATGCCGTTTGTTTCGTCATGCAGGCCAACCCCATCCACACTCACGGTATCAATATGGCTTTGCATGAGGTCATTGAAAGCATAACGTCAATATTTGGAGAAAACGTTCTGGAGAACATTATTCCTATACTTACATTTGCTGACGGGAAAAGGCCATCAGTTCTGGACTTCCTCCAAGCAACTGATTTGAAAAACCATCATCACTTCGTCTTCAATAATTCAACACTCTTCCCTCCGTATACTGAGGATGCTTTATTAGGGGAGGCTTTGTGGCAATTCAGATCTAGAGGATTCGATGATTTTTTGCGACATCTTCAAACCATGAACCCTTGTCTACTCACGACAAAACCAAAACTTCAAGCTAACCCCCACGATGATCAGAAACAAGAGAAAATGATAGATTTGCAGAAAAATCGCTGTGATATCAAGGATAAGGTCATGGACCTGGTGGCAACAAGAAGCGACAGAGATACTGTGAAGAAGTTTAAGGCCGAAATAGGACTTAACCAAGCCTTTACGTACAATGAAGTACTATACCTACAAGAGAAAATACGTTTAGGTCAAGGAAAATATGTCACCAACTGCATCGTCTGCCACACAACATGCCACTTTCCCTGTAAACTTACCAACGACGAAGACAAAGTAAGATGTGCAGCAATGAAGAAAGGAAATTGTACAGTTTGTCATCAAAAGTGTGTCTGGCATATGCACAGGAACGACACATTTAGGATAGAAGAAAAGACAGTGACGGTGACAAAAACGTACGAAGGCATCAAAGCAAAATACAAATTTGATGTAAAAGACGATGTATCAGCTGATGCGATGCTACTGGCCATCAAGCGAGTTTTTGTGTCTTTGCTAGAAGAGTTGATCTCTCTGATCTTAACGACTGTTAAATCCAGTAACAGCCTACAAGGAATTCAACAAAAGGTAGAGGAGTTCATCAAGCTTATAATTGACTCTGAAGAACAAGAAAAGACAGCTGGGTACAAAAAGCGGCTGAAGATACTCCGTACTATACAGTACAACACAACACTGTCCGTTGCCGACCCAGACGCTTGGCTGAAAGAAATGGGATTCAAAGACTGGTAGTGAAATATTTTCTGAGGAAAGAATAACTTTCTTGTGAAGAAATGCGTGGTCGTACAGTTACAATTACACTACATTAGTTGTTTTTTTGTTTTAGTTTCCAAGTGTTTTGATAACAATATTGGGTTTTTTTTATGAAAAAGCAGCAACAAAGCCCATCCTGTCTATACAGGTCACTCAACATAATAGGGGATAATGGCCGTACAGGCAGGTTGTCGTTATATATAGTTTTACATCTGAATTTTGTATCACAACGGAAACCGGAACCAGAGACCCTGATAACCAAAACAACACATAAAATAGATATTTTCTGTAGATAAAACTGATGATATATCTTGAAAAAAATTAGTGGTTTCATATATTTAGAGATTTGAGAGATGATCCTAGGCCGAACATTGTTTCTATATATCCTTCGTTACTGTAATTCTATATATGATCTGACCGATAATGTGATAAGTTCGTGAATCTGTTTTATATTTTCCATTTGGATGTTATCCAATGACACGTGTTTGAGTGCCTCTACCTGTGTGTTTTAGCTCCTGAAATCTACCCTTCAGTTTCCCTTGATTTTTCCGACATGATGACTGAACGCTACAGACGAAGTGAAAGATATGGGGTCACCTGCCCGACCTAGTGGATTTTAACTGGGTACTCCGATTTCCTCCCACAGTAAGACCCCTCGCGCGCTTCCGTCCGGGACCAACAAGAGTGATTGATATCAACTGAAAAATTGTTTGAAATTATTGTACAATTTATAAAGTTTGTCTTGATAAGGTTCTATGTCTTTTTGTTTTGTCTGTGGGTTGAAGAAAATTTCTGTAAAATCAACAGTTTTGTTGGGGTTAAGTTTTGTTGATATGGTGTATACTCTTAATTCTCGGATTCATATTTCGGAAAGGGTGTTATATAAACACAATAAGTAAATGTTGGAATAAGTTGTTTCGCAATTGTTGTAAAATTAATGTAAAATTTATTTTTTTATTTTGTAAACATGTTTGTAATTCATATTAATCAGAGGATAAAATCCAGCTAAGCTTAGATTTCTACCATCTCTTGTCATGACGGTCGACTAAGCTATCTATACTTCTTAACGTTATTTTGACCTGCGTAATAAGGGTTTGAAAATGTATTTGAAAAAAAAAACAAAAACAAAAAAACGTATATTATAAAAAATTGATATCTGAATATTTCTTGAATAGATTTTTGAATATGTATTAAAAAGATATTTATCATAAAAAAACTTTCGAATTTTCTTTCTTTGACCGTTAATTTATGTTTATCCGTTTCCATATCTGTTAGAACTACATGTAGTTTGCTGAGTAAAAAATCAGTGAACATTTTTATCAGGCTTATGTTTTGTGATACTAGAACTCTTCTCGTTGTCTTGTTATCTTAATAACTACTCGAGGCACGCCGTCATCTACAGGATACAATGACGTCATCCATTGTAAAATAATCTAAGCTCCTTTATACCGGAAGTAATTAACTTATATTTTAAATTGTCTTAACCTCTAGTGATATACATGTCTAAGTGTCAATATGTTAAAGTTCAGCTCTGGTTTAAATATTATACTTGGAGAGCTAGTCCGCAGCCCCCTCCCCACCTTCAAACCGAACATGCCGGCCAAACGAATACGAATATCACGGTATCTGCCCATTGACGTTGACCAAATGACGGCTGCAAGGCACCAGGAATCCAGGAAGCCACCATACAGGTGACAAAGCCCTAGATCATCTTTAATAATAAAGTAGTATAAATATGGTAAGTGGGTCTTCCACTGTTTTCAAGAGCACGTTAATTCAATACGCCAGACAAAATCACTCAAATGCTTCAACTGAGGCAAATTCAGAAATTTTCCACGGGTATTGTCCATTTTCCAAACCAATGATAAAATTCTGTAATCACAAAAACAAAAAAGGTACATTTCATCAAAGCAGGGAATGTTTGGCAAAGTTCTTATAGTAACATTTCGGATGCAGAATTAATTAAAAAAAACCCACAAAAACAAAACAAAAAAGACAAATTCATGTACCAACCATTCAAATCAATCAAATGACATATAAAAACATCACAGAGTTCTAGCTCATAGATGATAATGTTCAGTTTGAAAATGAAGAATTGAGATTAGAAGTAGCCAAAAAGTTAAAAAAAATGACCTCGAAACAACTTTCTCAGATAAAACTCAAATACATCAATCAACAAACAAATGGTTTAAAGTCTGGAATATAACATTCAAGTTATTCCATACCACCTCAAAACCATCAACAACACTACCAAACATCACGTGCCATAGACCATCAACAACACTACCAAACCTTACGTGTCTTTGACCATCAATAACACTACCAAACCTCACGTGTCATAGGCCATCAACAACACTACCAAACCTCACGTGCCATAGACCATCAACAACATTACCAAACATCACGTGCCATAGACCATCAACAACACTACCAAACCTTACGTGTCTTTGACCATCAATAACACTACCAAACCTTACGTGTCTTTGACCATCAATAACACTACCAAACCTCACGTGTCATAGACCATCAACAACACTACCAAACCTTACGTGTCTTTGACCATCAATAACACTACCAAACCTCACGTGTCATAGGCCATCAACAACACTACCAAACCTCACGTGCCATAGACCATCAACAACATTACCAAACATCACGTGCCATAGACCATCAACAACACTACCAAACCTTACGTGTCTTTGACCATCAATAACACTACCAAACCTTACGTGTCTTTGACCATCAATAACACTACCAAACCTCACGTGTCATAGACCATCAACAACACTACCAAACCTTACGTGTCTTTGACCATCAATAACACTACCAAACCTCACGTGTCATAGGCCATCAACAACACTACCAAACCTCACGTGCCATAGACCATCAACAACATTACCAAACATCACGTGCCATAGACCATCAACAACACTACCAAACCTTACGTGTCTTTGACCATCAATAACACTACCAAACCTCACGTGTCATAGGCCATCAACAACACTACCAAACCTCACGTGCCATAGACCATCAACAACATTACCAAACATCACGTGCCATAGACCAACAACACTACCAAACCTTACGTGTCTTTGACCATCAATAACACTACCAAACCTCACGTGTCATAGGCCATCAACAACACTACCAAACCTCACGTGCCATAGACCATCAACAACATTACCAAACATCACGTGCCATAGACCAACAACACTACCAAACCTCACGTGTCATAGACCATCAACAACACTACCAAAGTTTTCGTGCCATAGACCATCAACGACACTACCAAACCTCACGTGCCATAGATCATCAACGACACTTCCAAACCTCTCGTGCCGTAGACCATCAACAACACTACCAAACCTCACGTGCCATAGACCATCAACAACACTACCTAACCTCACGTGTCATAGACCATCGACAACACTACCAAAGTTCTCGTGCCATAGACCATCAACAACACTACCAAACATCACGTGCTATAGACCATCAACAACATTACCAAACATCACGTGCCATAGACCATCAACAACACTACCAAACCTCACGTGTCATAGACCATCAACAACACTACCAAAGTTCTTGTGCCATAGACCATCAACGACACTACCAAACCTCACGTGCCATAGATCATCAACGACACTACCAAACCTCTCGTGCCGTAGACCATCAACAGCACTACCAAACCTCACGTGCCATAGACCATCAACAACACTACCAAACCTCACGTGTCATAGACCATCATCAACACTACCAAACATCACGTGCCATAGACCATCAACAACATTACCAAACCTCACGTGCCATAGACCAACAACACTACCAAACCTCTCGTGCCATAGACCATCAACAACACTACCAAACCTCTTGTGCCATAGATCATCAACGACACTACCAAACCTCACGTGCCGTAGACCATCAACAGCACTACCAAACCTCACGTGCCATAGACCATCAACAACACTACCAAACCCCACGTGCCATAGATCATCAACGACACTACCAAACATCACGTGTCATAGACCATCAACAATACTACCAAACCTCTCGTGCCGTAGACCATCAACGACACAACCAAACCTCTCGTGTCGTAGACCATCAACAACACTACCAAACCTCACGTGCCATAGACCATCAACAACACTACCAAACCTCACGTGTCATAGACCATCAACAACACTACCAAAGTTCTCGTGCCATAGACCATCAACGACACTACCAATAGACACTACCAAACCTCTCGTGCCGTAGACCATCAACAACACTACCAAAGTTCTTTTGCCATAGACCATCAACGACACTACCAAACCTCACGTGCCATAGATCATCAACGACACTACCAAACCTCTCGTGCCGTAGACCATCAACAACACTACCAAACCTCACGTGTCATAGACCATCAACAACACTACCAAAGTTCTCGTGCCATAGACCATCAACAACACTACCAAGCATCACGTGCCATAGACCATCAACAACATTACCAAACCTCTCGTGCCATAGACCAACAATACTACCAAACCTCTCGTGCCATAGACCATCAACAACACTACCAAACCTCTTGTGCCATAGACCATCAACAATACTACCAAACCTCTCGTGTCATAGGCCATCAACAACACTACCAAACCTCACGTGCCGTAGACCATCAACGACACTACCAAACCTCTCGTGCCGTAGACCATCAACAACACTACCAAACCTCACGTGCCATAGACCATCAACAACACTACCAAACCTCACGTGTCATAGACCATCAACAACACTACCAAAGTTCTCGTGCCGTAGACCATCAACAACACTACCAAACCTCTCGTGCCGTAGACCATCAACATTTTTTCCAAACTTCTCGTGCAATACACCAGCAAAAACACTACCAAATTGATCGTGCCATAGAATCAACATTTGGAGACATTCGATTATTAGATATAAACAGTTTGCGCACCTAGGATTGAGCAGTTATTGCAGTGAAGTCTCTACATGTTGGTGCTATTTCAGTAGATCTCCTCACTGACATCCCTTAACATATTGCATCACCAAATTTACACAGTAGTATCTCGTCATTACGTTCCGCACACGATGAACCTTTCTCAGTATCGGTCAAAGTTGAAAGGTCAAAGAAGTCCAGACTGGACCGCTATGGAATGAAAATCTTCTGTACAAGATATATGTGTTTTATGAAACTCTCATTGGATTTAGTCGATATTTACACCGTAGTTTTACATCATTAAGATTTACATTTTAAAACATGTGGTCAAGGTTAAAAGGTCAAATTTCACGTTTGACTGCTGCTTAGAGAGAGAGAGAGATATTCTATTAGAAGTTGACGTTACATCAAAATGAAACCTTTCGCTTTTTGTTAATTTTTTGTTTTTTACTTTTGCTTTATTAAAAAAAAGAAATACAATTTATTCACAATAACGAATTTTATTTCATTTTAACAGCCATTAAAATAACACAACTAATACAATACTGAACTTATACACTTACAACACAACACAGAGTTTCAACACCTGAGCAATGTCAATTGATTATATATCATTAATTAAAAATCTCTGTAACACATTCACTGTATCGCGGATCTGATTTTAATTAATACGGAATCTATTCTTCTTTTCTTGGCTTTATCGCTGTGTGAACGGTCGTTTTGAGGCGGGGTATCCTTGTAATAGCTGTTGGTTTTCTCACTGAACAACATAGGACCATCCATAGTAATTAGGATATAATGTCTTGTCCACGGATACAAGCACAAACGCACAAACTGGTCCATTCTTGAGAACCACAAACTTCCGCGGAGAGTTTATGTCAACCACGCACCACGGATCTTCAGCCGTGGTTATATAAGCCGTCGTTCTACCAACTGAGCTATAGACATTGCCGACATAAAGACCTGAATAACTGTCTCATTAACATTAATCAACATGTTATGTTCAGAACTGAACATATATAGTATTTAATTAATTAACAACACAAAAATGAAATAATTAATGGTTATAAACAAGCACCTAAATAAAAAAAAATAAACTTAATATTGCACTATAGATCAATACCATAAGATAGGTTGTACAAAGCACTGCACCAATTAAATGTCTTCATATTCCAAATCTTTACATGAAAATGAAACTTCGCTAATATTATCATATAATTATCGCGATAGTATATGCTGCATTTTCTCTATTTTTTTTAACAGTTCACAGTGTGAATATTTCCAAGTTATTGACATAGCGGCCGGTCACATTTGATGGCATTTCAATATATTCACAAGTGCATATATCAGCACACACTGAGCGAAAAAGTCTAAACAACGAAAATTAGTGTCAGAAGAGTGTACATTGAAAACATTATATTTACAATACAGGTGTTGAAATGAAATAAAAAAATATTTTCGTTTTGTATGAAAAACGTTTGATTTTCTTTCGGTTTTAGAATTCGGTTTCACATCCTTCCGGTTTTAGATGGTTTCACATCTTTCCTTACAAATATCAATACCTCTACAATATTATTACATATGGAAAAAAGAATCGGTGATTCAAACAATTGCGAAATTGTCCCAGCGGATAGAAAACAATATAATCAATTATTCCATCCATGAATAGAGCTTAATTCTAGTTACGTTGAGAACTTCCGTTTCCGGTCATATGGTCGACCGGATATGACGCATCATAATGGATCCGTTTATGCGTGCTAAGAGTACTAGCGAGAGAAAAGCCCTTCCCGCAGACATCACATCGATGTGGTCGCTCTCCTGTGAGACACAAAATAAAATCGACTTAGTGATAAAGACAAAGAAAATAATGGGATAAGTGAGCATGTTACATATTCATGACGTCACATTTATTTTCAGTCACGAAAAAACAATAATATTATTGTAATAATTTGATATTTCAAATTTAAATGAGACAACTATGATTTCGCTAAATGGATCGGTAATTTTTCGTTACTTGACTATGCAATAACTAGAATATTACATTTTTCAAGTAAACTTTCTCGTTTTTTAAGTTTCTTATTTAGAGATTCTATTTATCAAATTCATTATAGATATCTATATATATATGCACATTTTAACATTATGTTTATGAATACGTTTGTTGCTCTGTCTTTTTATATATATTCTTCATATTATATCTTTATCCTGATTCTGTATTCTTATTAAATCTACCGGAACCGGAAGTTAAAAACTTACCAGTATGGGTGTAACAGTGGATTTTCATGTCGATCTTTTGATGGAATCCTTTACCGCAATAAGGACAGACAAATGGTTTGTAATTGGTATGAGTGCGCATGTGCGTATGCAAATTGGATGCTCTGTTAAATGCCTTGTTGCACTGTGGACACACGTAAGGTTTGACAGTAGTGTGGGTGAGGCGATGACGTGTTAGGTTTCCAGGTTGACGGAAAGCCCGGCTGCATATCTCACACTTGAAAGGCTTGTCACCAGTATGAATTCTCTGTAAATGAAAGAATTAAACTATATAAATAATAAAGGTTAATGAATCAGAAACCATGCGTATTTAATTAATGATAGAAAAAATCCGACAATTGTATAGCCTTTCAGACAATAATTGAAACCTTCCGTCAAAAAAAACAAAAAACAAAAACGAAAACAAAAATTACTGCAAACCTTTTCTTTTTTATCTTTTTGTAAAACGTATCTCTCAATATTTTTTGTTTTTGTTCCTTTGTTTACTCGTTAGACTCTAAACGCGTCAGAACGTCATATCCGGGTGGGCGTATGTTTTTGCTGTTACAGGCGGTCTCGAGTTAAGGAAAAGAACTACTACATATCACCTTAATTCTGGTCGGTTTATAAATATTTTCACTCTGTCACCAGTGTTTGTCAGTAGCGACACTATCATACTGTCGATTGTAGAGATCAAAACAAGGGTTTTCTGTCACTAATACATGTACAAGATCATACTGTATTTAAGTACGTCTCAAAAATAATCAGTATATGTTACCAATAGATACGTGATATTTAACACAATTTCATTTTATATATTTTTATTTTATTTTTCAATCTCTTTGAATGTTTCTATTTGTTTGATCGATTTTCTATTTTGATTTTACTTTGAAGCAGACAGTTCTGTAATGAGTCAGGAATTGAGATATATTTGTATAACGGATACATGAAAAACGGCACCAATTTTACGTCCTATTGTGAAGTGTAGCCATTTAAAAACACCTTTCAGGCTACACATCGATCGAGAGTTTCCTACGCAGTAAATCATTGTCGGATACGCGGGGTACACAAAGGTACCGGAAGTCAGTTCGCTGGAAATAAAAAGGGCACAGAGAGGAAAGAAAAATAGGACGACAATGTTTCTGATACCGATATGCCCGCAAGTTTAGTTATGTAAGTAGCAAAGAAGATATAATTAAACATTGCATACGTGGATGACAATGTTGTTTACCCTAGGATTTTCAATTATTGGTCAGGCAGATGTGTTTGACACGCGACAGGCGCTTGACCACATTGATTCGCCTTTTGGCATTTCAATTTTCAAGTGCCGAGCAATTACTTTTGTCAACAGTGAGAGAGGGGCTAATTGAAAGAGAAAGTTACAAATGGACATGCATCTATGTAGCGGTGCTACACTGGAACCTGATTAAATGTTGTTCTATTAGAAATGTCAACAAAATGTTATTCTATACGCCTAAACTGTTAGAGGTGATCAAATGTTTTCATCCGTCTGTGTCAATACTATGGACTTGTGTTTCGGATAGGACTGAAAAAGCTAGACGGAAGCCACTTTTACAGTTGTCGATTCTGCCTGTGTTTGTTTATTGACTAAAGATGAATAGGGTACTGTATCGAGTGACGGATGTTCTCTAGATAAATTTATAATGTAAACAAATTCTCGCGGCCATTGATATTCCCTCTGTCAAAACGTTCGTGTCCCAAAGGGATGAGAGAGGCACCCAGTTGTTAAACAATCACTACAGATAGAATTGTAACAATTAAATTCAAACGAAATATTAGTTTTTGCTGAGCTACATTATATCATATAAAAAGATATTCATTTAATACCGGGAAAATAAGAACAAACGATTACGTAAATTTTGATATGTTTGAACTATTTCAAAACGATTAAGGTCGGAATTTTCATCATAAAATTTATTGACTTTTTCTGAATCAACAAAAACTAGACATATTACATTATGTTCAGATAACCTGAAATATTTTAGTTGACAATTTAAATTTTCGGTTTTAAATATCTGATAGCACATATGTGCTTATTTTGAGTTCAATAAATGTATTAATAATACATCTTTGTAGGTATTCGACACCATTCCTGTGTCTAAGGAAAAGTTTTTTTTCTAATAAGAATTTCTTTTGATTCTTATTTTAACACCTTCTACAAATATCTAACAAATCTTTCTTGATCCTACCAGTCCCACGTAGGGTTATCTCCCTTGCTGACACCTCTCCATTAGAATTACCCTCCGTTTTGACACCTCTGTATGAAATCTCTTTCTATTCATTCTATTGTTCCGGTCGCGTGCCTTCGTAAACTTTTACAAAGAGGGTCGATTTCGCACGCGATGTGTCGTAGGGGGAGGTATTATTGATTTTTAAAGAGACTTGAAGGTGTCGGTGCACCTGTCAGCCTTGGTCTACAGGTGGGCACGACGGGACACGTAGAAAATCCCATTTGGGTGAAATAATTATCAAAACAGGTAAATATATAAAGTCTACACAGAACCCAGAGCTGACTAATTAAGGTATTATCCTAATCCTTTTAATGTCTGATGTGTGATAAGTAAAAAGTATATATTTGATATCGTAAATTGTGAAATTCTTCTCGTAAGCAATTACAGTATTCTCTGTAAATAAAGGTATTATATAATCGTAACGTTATTATTTCTTTTTAATTTTCAGATATTTTTATGTCTCTGATGAAAAATGGTTTCCTGTCAGATTCTGTTGTGAAACATTTCTTCAATGTAATTTCAAAATTTTCTTTTGTAGAAGTGTTATTTCGTAACAATATTCAGCTAGCAATGAACACGAACATTGGAATGAATGATAATAATTGGAATAATTATCTCATGATCGGAACAAGTGTAGATTTAATAATCATTTCTATAAACAGATCTCGTGAGTGTTAAGAAACTTTTCTTCCATCAGCATCAAAAACTTTTTCCAGGGGCATTAACAAAAAGAAAAAAATATATATTAATAATGCGAAATCGATTAATTTATGTGACAGCTTAGATTTACCAATAGATTTTGTGGATATACATTTTAGTAAATACTGAGTGGAAGTGGAGGTTCGGGAAAATTACCAAAGTATTCTTACACTAACCAAAGTTTAGCTCGTTAGTGGGAAATTAGCATTTTGTCTTGGAGTCCAAGCTGTCGAGCGGATTTAGTGATTTCCACTATAGGAATTTTCTGTATCTTGACTAATCATTAGCCCACTTTAAAGATTGTTGTTTGAACGATGGCAAGAAAATTAGACAAAATGGTAAAAGACCAAGAGATATTTCAGACTTCTACGGAGGAACAATATTTCTACCATTTTATACTGTCTTCACGTGCAGTAAACACAAAAAGACGAATCTTTAAATGCGTGCGAATATTCTCGCTACCGATTGTTGTTTACAAATACATGATACTTACTTTATGAGTGACTAAAGTGTTGCTCCTGGAGAAAGCCTTCCCGCAGACGTCACATTTGTATTTCTTCACTGGAGCTGGTTTGTCAGGATTCCCTCGCTTACCGCCCAATCCAGTCATTTGAAGGAACGCTGGATGGAACAGCCCAGATGATGGTGGAATGCTACCTAGGAACGGAAGCATTGGTGCAGACGGTCCAAGAGATCCCGGATATGACGTAATTCTGTTAAGTCCCGGAAGTGTCGTCGATCCCGGAAATGGGTGTCCATGTTGTGATGAATGGGACTGGTTTTCTAAGTTCATTCTAGGATGAACAGAAGACAAAGGAGTTTTCGGATCTTGCATTTGAGTATTTCTAAATGGAACATCGGCCGGACTCTGTTCTTTATTGTCAACTGTTGAGACCATTTGTTCTGTTTTGACATTTATCAGGGTTTGTTCTGAACTTTCTTCATCACCGGAAGTGCAATCGTTCATGTTCCGGTCAATGTTAAGGTCAGTATTGCGTTCAGTGACTTTACTGTCAATAGCCTTTCTGTTCAATAACTCATTTTCTCTCTGAAACATCTTCGTCAAATTCATAAAATAATTGGTGAATGGAATCCGCGGATCGACATGGAAAAATGTCTGTTTCTCTGGCGATGTTGAAGCACTTTCTTCTGAGTCGGAATTGTCCATATTTCTTAATGAAGACATATCCGGTTTTTGGTAAAGTCCTACAGATGCTGGGTTCAGGTTCCTTTGTGAAATGGATTCCGACATCCAAGGGGAAAGAAAAAAACCAGGAAAATAACCCATCGATGGTGGAACGCACATCGGCGGAATAGATCCGAAAGACATGGGATAGGACGGTGTCAGTTTCTCGATTTTGTTAAAGGCGGAACTTTCAGAAGGGTTAAGAACTTTAGGTTTCACCGGATACACAGTTCTAGGAACTTCCATTTCTGCATCGGACATTGACAAATTTCTCGGGAATTCTTGCGGTTCCGAACCAACAGACGAAACCGGGCTCAATGATCCGTCCTCCATTCCGGAATCTAAAAAGTAGAAATAATTAGTAATTGACAGAAACATGTGTGATATGTATTTTCCTTTTTCCGGAAAATAAGTTTCCATTTAAGGCATTAGAAGTCTTTTAATACAAAAGTGTCGAGGTACATTAGATAAAGCAAGGGATTAATGAAATAAAGGGTTATTCCTAAGGTGTTGCTCACTTTAGTCTGTTCTTATAGCAGTGCAAGAAGGTACTTGTAATGTAGGGAGGGAATTAATATCTTACAGCTAGATGTAGATTCATAAAATCCCTTGTAATTGTTTAAGATTACTTTGATAAGAATTAACAACACAAATAAATAGTATAAAGATAGGGAAGCTACTGGCGGGAATATAAAAACAGTTATACGAATTAACGAAAGTTATCTCTAGATAACATCAAGTTATAGTTTTTATTGAAAATATGTATAAACTCGAAACACAAGCTGAATGAATATTACAGGAGATGTCTAGAGGATGGCTCTAAGGTGCAAGATTGCTTGATTAATTTTTCATAATTTCATACATGAACTGAATTTTCCGGCTTGCAAACGAGCTGTTTATTCGGAGCACTGCATTAGTTTAGTTACTTTTATCTAAAATGATTGTAATGAATTTTGATAATTTTGAATTACTTTTGTGTTACAACATGTGTATACAACTCGAATTGTGCAGTTTCTCATTTCTCGGTGTTTTCTTAAACTCATATGTAAAAAAAAAAAAAAAAAAGAAAAAAAAATCAGTGTGGATTCTAACCAAATATTGTTATTAATGAAACGAAAACTGTATAAAAAGAATATGAAACAGCGTGCATTTTTTACTGCCCCCGTTTAATGAGGAAAAAATTGGAAATGTTTCTACATGATAAAATATCTAGATAATTTACTAATATTAAGTTATTTATCATTTTCATATCGACATATCATAAACTTGAATAGCTGTGAGACTCAAGTAATGCGGTTTCTGCATCAAGGATGTTGAAATTATCGGATAATTAAAGTCATTGAAATGCGACATTGTGACGCACCTGTTGGTGACTATTAATTATCACTAAGCCATCACGGTATACCTCAGTATCTTTACTTTTATCAACATTATTCAGATATCGCACGAATTTCCCTGAAAATATTTCACATATACTCTATCAAATATTTATTATAAGTAATTACAATACCAACTAGCATTATTGGTGAAAAAAATGAAATGACAAAAAAAAAAAAAAAAAAAACTCGTCGATGCGAAGATTTTTAATCCCTAGTTTTTTATTCCCTATCATACTGTAAGCCAATTATTTAAAACTATTCAAGAGGACAAATTTTACTATAGTGATAACGAAAACAATTGATTCATTTGATATGTTTTGATGGCTACTGTACACTGCTTATATTATGAATGAAGTGGATAAAGTTAATACTAACTTATTACAGATGAATTGATGTCGAAACATTGTTTTCTCTCCTTATAAAATATTTACAATTATATTCTTATAACACCTATGGGGAATTTTGCCGGTACATAAAAATACTAAAAAAGGGAAACAAAAAATAACGGCTTTAATTATCGATTTCAAGATCCAATGGACGATTTTTCGTTTTTGTTTTGTTTTGTATTTTGTTTTTTTTAACTGGGTTTTAAATTATTTATCTGGAATTTTTTTAAGTAAAACATAATACTGTGCTGTTTTAAACTGTTACTAGTTGTCAACTAAGGAATTTAATCAACAAAAATGAATATAATGACAAACAAATAAAAAGACAAATAAACATTAGATAGATGGTATAGTCAAAAAGACCTTCCACTTACCTGTCGAATATCCTTCGGAATTCAGAAAATTGGTTTTCACTGTCGGCATGTCCAGTAGAGGGCGCTAGTGAAAAACAGAGAAGTATGATCCGTTTATAACTAGTACAAATAAATCTAATTAACATCCATACCTGTACAGGTGATCGTTTTATCAAAGCAACCCTAAATAGTACACGATTCCCAACTCCCAATAACGATCGCTGATTGGTCAACTTGTTCTAAGGCCACGCCTTCTTTTGAATATCGATATAATTAAACATTGCAGTCAGCCAATCAGACCATGTTACAAACTGCAAGGTATAGCCAGGGACCTGTGATAGTTTTCTTTATGGATGTGTTATAAAAAGATCATGTGATTGAAAATAAATTCATTTCACTTTTTTCCCTACCTTATATGGATGTTCACTGTTTATATTTTATGTTAGTGTTCAATGAAAATTTTTTACAATTATGAGATTTTTACAAAAAGAAATAAATAGCTCATAGAAAATGATTTTAAATGTTTAACATACAAAATTTAATCGTTTTTGTACGAGGCGCAACAATGTAACAATATTGATGTAAGATTCCTTTGATGAAAAGATGTATATAATTTTAATTCAAACTTATTGACATGGAGTTGTAGTCATAGGCATAGTCACATAGTGAACTTCACCACCTAGGGTACATCAAATGTGATTATTTCGAGGGAACAACACAAAAAACATGAAATATAACTTGCCTTATAGGACGGTATTATAAGAATTCTATGTAGGTAAATTAGAACGTTTTGATGTGATAGTAAGACAGTCAAATTCAGAATTTGTTTTATTTCATAACAATAAGGAAAACAGCATGAACTCCATAACAAAATCAGAAAAGTGATATGACATATTATTTGTAAATGTAAAAACAGAATACATTTAAAAAGTTCTGCAATAACAACAATTTCTATAAATATTATACAATATGTATATAAAAAACGGACATGATAAATAAAGATAAGAAAAAAAATCTCTCGATAATCATACACGCATCAGTATGTTTCAAGTTTCATTTGAGGCGGGTTGTTCTATAACAGCTAGTGACAACCTCACTGAACCACATACAGGAGGCCCATTACATGTTGTCCGAATCAAGTGGGGTTGGATGCCTAGTGACAACCTCACTGAACCACATACAGGAGGCCCATTACATGTTGTCCGAATCAAGTGGGGTTGGATGCCTAGTGACAACCTCACTGAACCACATACAGGAGGCCCATTACATGTTGTCCGAATCAAGTGGGGTTGGATGCCTTGTTCAATGATACTACTACGACAGTACAGGACGGTTCGTGATCTCGACGTCATGAGAAACATGAATTGCCTTGAGTATGGGCGGAACCACAAATCTCGGGTCTTCACACGAACTTACGAAGCACAATTCTTATAATAAACACAGGGGAAGCAAGACTTTGGAACAACCATACAAACTCTATCTATATACATGTTTGTTTCTACTTATTTCCTATCATAAGAGCTAAATTTTTTATTCTATTTAATTTAATATTTCCCCTCTGTTTCAAAGATAAATAATAATAATAATAATAATAGATGACAATGTGCCGTGGTATTTAAAATATTATCTACATATATGTATTCTTCATATAATGTTTTATTATCTTTTAATTTACAAGGAAATACAAGCGCTATTAGAGATAATTTTTTAGATACCTCAGTCTGTGATATTTTATATATAGGCTTTTGTTTCGCCTCAGGCTCGGCGAAATCAATTGTGTGTGTCGCGTGCCGGAGAGAAATTTACACCAACTTGTAAACATATTTTTCTCCCTTTCTACGGGGATAAGTGACCACTGAGTGGCTATTGATTGGAGACGACTGACCACTGTCCGGAGAATGTGTGACCAGACCAACCAACACAATACCTTTGACTACACAATCAATGTCCAATGATAAGGTCATAAATGGAGAATTAACACTTAAACCAAAGACCGGTCAAGTTCAACGAGCTCCAAGATGTTTGCCTAATTTGTTCAGACGGACTTTTACAAATTTACAAATGTAAACAGCTTTGTGACCTCATACTTCATTAAAGTACTGACTTTCTTTGTCATGTTTTTGGTAAGTGCATAACGACTTTTGAATTTTGAAATTCCACGTGTTCTTTATGTTAGTGATTTTAACTTTAAGTGTGTTTTTATCGAGATTTATCTCATGTAGAATTTGTCATCTTCACCTCACAAAAAGTCATTTGTAGATTTGATTAAAATAAACGCTCTGATCTTTCACCTAAAATTACGATTGATCTAAAGTCATACATGTGGGAGACAAACTAGCTGGACATTTTGAAAGAACATATTAAAAATGGTGCCAAATAATTTCTTCTAACGTAAATGTTTATTTGATTTTAAAATTTCTTTTCGGCGAGCGATACGTTACACGACGAAGCAATTTAATGACCATCGCGTACTTTCTTAAAAAAAAAAAAAAAAACAAAACAGAAAAATGGAGAAAACAAAATACGTCGATTTGTATAAACAAATCGTAACAATTGGTGGGTGCTTTAAATTTAAAATTTAAAAAAAATTCACCTACAGTTCAAAGAACATACATGTACTCAAAGATACACAGAGAGAAAGAAAAAAAATTAAGGATAAAGTTTTAAAGTATTTGTCTTGAAATTTGATAGATCCATGTGTGTTAATATATATGAAGTATCTGAGAGAAATATGAAAAAAAAGAAAGAACGAAAGAAAGAAAGAAAGAAAAAACATAAAACGGACAAGAATTTAGTATACCTCCAATATTGTATATCCACTGTCTGGATATCTGTCCATTTTCGTCGTCCGAACGAAGAACTCTCGTCTGTCCATCTTCTATACAACCTCCAGAGTCTCTCTCAAAATACAGAATGCCGTTCGTCACATTTGACTTTTTAAAAAACCTGACTTTTTAATCCGATATAATCAGCCGTTCTTTAAATTTTCTTAAGGGGACCCAGTTGGGAGCATTCATCTAAAATTAAACGAGAATATATTTTATGAGTTAGGTATATATTTAATTTCAGATGTCGGATGTGAATTCAAATGTTAAATGTTAAAACCGAACCTAATTAAAGGAATATAAATTAACATAGTGATTAAGTGAAGTACCTTTTCGGAAACCCTCTACATTGGCCTCTGATAATGTGTATTCCATTTTCCTGGTAGCTTTTTTCTCACATGCACAATGCATTATGGCTTTCGGGACGATTATTGTTTATAAGTCGGTGTAGTTCACAAGCCTTGTGGACATCAAAGACGCCCGCTCTATATACTCTTTTACTTTTGTTTACCTCTTTTGTTTCCAGAGATTTTCGGTCCATTTAAAAAAAAATGCGTCACGGGTTCGTGTGTGAGAGAAAATATATAAGTCTCAATAAACACATGTGTAGATTCAGAGTTGTAGTATGTAGACTTAATCCGGAGGTAAGATGTGTGAGAAAATACTAATGATAAAATGATAATCATGAAATAAACCCCGTATGTATTCTTAATGTCTCATACAGTTTATATATCATTTAGATATGTGTATCGTATCTTGCTTTAAAATACGCGATACAGAAATTTAATACATAAAAACAAAATGATGATCCTTTTACATATTCTTTCTAAGCTTCAAACGGATTTGATTTTTTCCTTTTATAATTTTAGATGTTACATTTATTTGTCGGTGTGTTTATGTGTGAAGAAGGTTCCGTTTTATTTTATCTACTTCTCAATAACAACCAAGATACCAACATGCCAATAGAATTCGCTGAAACTAGGGCAACGTAGAAACAAAAGGAATATCTACACTGGTACTCCCTTGAAAGTACAAGGAGAATAAGATCAGGTGTTCCGGAAGAGTAAGCGTCTTTTGCCTCATCGAAAATACACGGCATGTAAAGGTTTGTCAATCTAAGTACGTAATGCCACGTTCTCAAATGAGAACGAGGACAATAGCATGTACGGTGATACTGTGATGCCTTGTCTTTTGACACGAAGAGAAATATTTAATTGACTGGAAATTGTGGGTGTCAGTGAAAGTAATTGACATTCTATCTATGGTGCAGTATCCGAGATTCTATTGGTATAAACATCTAGGTTCTCTTACAAGATTCATATCTCACACATATATATATATTATCAGAAGCTTCGCATGTTTTTGTATAGTTCTCCTGGTCTATCAGACGTCAAACATTTTAATAAATGATAATTAAAAACACAAATCGCCTTCACCCCAAATAAGTAAACGTTACCAATTTTATGCAAACAAACAAACAGACAGACAAAACGTTTATTGACGGTTTCACTAAGATAGATACTGTGTAGGTAGTAATAAACTGTAAGTATATTATTACAATGCGGTTTCTACAATTAGAAATAACAAACGGATCGGCTACATTACTGAATAACACTCAAGGATCTACCACCTAAACTTCCCTCGTTACGTCGACCTAAAACCACACGGATAACGGATTTACGTGATTTTGGCGCTACATCAAAGACTTACGGCGTTCTCTGATCCGTATCGGAGAGGGACCAGAAAGACGATAATCCACAGGCACGACTTTAAATCGACTGTTTAACTGGATAAAGATTACAGTTAGACTTCTCCACGAGATTACAGTAATACATTGGCAGTATTTAACACTGTTAGGTTTAATCCCATTGATTTCTCAATATTTCTTTGTTCTATCAAAATAGAAATCTATTGTTTAATCGTGGGAAATTAAAATGCTAGGGAGCAGCTAATAAGTTGAAACACCCCAAGGGTAAGTATATGAATAGGAATAATACTAAAGCATTTTATAATGAGAAAATATAAATGATATTTTTAAGACTTTTTTGCGGAAAAAAAGCTGGCCAATCATAGATCCAGCAGTTTTCACAAGAAACAAACCATATCAAGACCATTATTTTAGCATATGATCAATATTTATAGACTTTATACGTTATATTTTGTCCTGTACCACACTCAGCCTTCCCATGGCTATCTGATCCGATGTGTTGGTAGTTTAACATGAATTAAAAAACAATTGACCGGATGTTGATATATACAGGAAACAGAAAATAAACAATATACATTGTACATGTATATACCACATTTCATAACAACCAATCAGATAAATTTTAAATATTACACGTAAAATTATTTTATCTTCCCCAAGATCAAGGCTAAATAAACGTCGTTGTGGTTTAGGGGCCTAAGGTCAAGGCTAAACATCGCTGTGTTTCATTGGCCAAAGGTTAAGGCTAAACATCGTGTTTCAGAGGCCTTAGGTCAAGGCTAAACATCGTTGTGTTTCAGAGGCCTTAGGTCAAGGCTAAACATCGTTGTGTTTCAGGGGCCTAAGGTCAAGGCTAAACATCGTTGTGTTTCAGAGGCCTAAGGTCAAGGCTAAACATCGTTGTGCTTCAGAGGCCTCAGGTCAAGGCTAAACATCGTTGTGTTTCAGAGGCCTAAGGTCAAGGCTAAACATCGTTGTGCTTCAGAGGCCTAAGGTCAAGGCTAAACATCGTTGTGTTTCAGAGGCCTAAGGTCAAGGCTAAACATCGTTGTGCTTCAGAGGCCTAAAGTCAAGGCTAAACATCGTTGTGCTTCAGAGGCCTAAGGTCAAGGCTAAACATCGTTGTGTTTCAGAGGCCTAAGGTTAAGGCTAAACATCGTTGTGCTTCAGAGGCCTAAGGTCAAGGCTAAACATCGTCGTGTTTCAGGGGCCTTAGGTCAAGGCTAAACATCGTTGTGCTTCAGAGGCCTAAGGTCAAGGCTAAACATCGTTGTGTTTCAGGGGCCTTAGGTCAAGGCTAAACATCGTTGTGCTCCAGAGGCCTTAGGTCAAGGCTAAACATCGTTGTGCTTCAGAGGCCTAAGGTCAAGGCTAAACATCGCTGTGTTTCAGAGGCCTAAGGTCAAGGCTAAGTTCACCTGGCTATAAAGAAAATCATCAACTGATTTAATCGAAACTGAAACTAATTTCACCTCACTGTAGGTGTCTTACAGACATTTCCTAGTCTAATGAATTTTTCGTCAATAAATCTATCACTGAAGCAAAAGAAAAAAAGGATTCAACGCTTGGAAAATGAAGCTAAGTTTTATTAAAAAAAACAGCATATTGGAGAAAATTGAAGACAAGCGGAAAGACAAATTGTTTTCTTATTAGAAGAGGCTTGGTTGCATTACGTATTAACATCTATATTACATGTGTACTATGTGTACTTGATTACAGAAAAAAAATCATAATTATTTCAGAAAAATTATGGAAAGAAATTAAGGCCCTTAATATCACTGACGAGTCCTGGAAGGACGAAGGAGTTGTATAATAATATGAAGAATATTTGTTGAAAGGACTGCTGCTGCGACGACGACGACGAGATCTCATGGGTACCCTGTAAATAAGATGAATGATAATGTACATAGGTACATGTAAATGGTTATCAATTAAGAATCAAAACCTGTACGACTGTAAATATTTTGTTATGTTTTTATTTTATAATGAAAATTTGAAAAAATACACTTGTATTTGAAAACTCTTTTTTAAAAAAAAACACGATTTTCTTGATTTTTCATTTGTTTATTTCATTAACTCACGATAGGATTCACAAAATCTGCCTGTTATCCAGTGAGTTCATCCATGTACTTATTTTATACGTATGTCACAAGTGAATATATACCATAGAGCGGTTTTCATTGGCTGTGCCAGTCAGAAATGGATTATGATATCTAGTATCGACAAGGTACAGAGAAACGCCGCGAGTACATCTGTCATAATCTTTGTTATGTGATAAAAAGTTTATTATTTCTTTTGTAATTTCACGAGACTCGCAAAAATATATAAAAAAAAAACTTTGAAGACACATACAAATCTCATATTAAATGAACAATCGATCAAGATCCTTTATACAAGGTTTCAAGTTTAAGTTAACATTGCTCTTTGTAACTTTTCGAAGAAAATTCTAGTAAAATAAGTAAAATACTTCCATTGAGAGTCTTTAGTACATAACATACATAATATTGCTGATTTGCCAAATTAGTACTTGATTTAACAAATCAAGTATGCATAATATCAACATGTTAACATTTTATCAACATGTTAACATAATATCAACATGTTAACATAATATCAACATGTTAACATTTTGAAGTTAACAAATCAATCTTGACATCAAGTTTTCGCGAAACACCAATTTTTTTCAATAGTACATTCCTGTCGAGTGACATTTCTTTAGACCACTCTGGATTTAGTCGCCTCCTAGGTTGAAAAATTTAGGTCCCTAGCCTGGAAGGACGAAACAGCTGTATAATGCAGTTCTATTCAGAATTTGGTTCAGTTGCAGTGAAATTCATTCATGTGTCTTGTACAACCTTCAGAATTGCAAACAATAGACACTGCTGATCAAACATTAGTCCCCGGCGTTTCTGGTACCCATCGAATAATGGCACCATTTTCTAGGATTACCAGATAAATGAAAATTACGAGATTTTGTTCAGTTTTTGGGCTAATGCATCTTACCGTCTACAGTTGTGATACTTCCTGCGATCAGTTTGGATATCCTTCAGGCGCCTCCTAGGTTTCAAACTTTAGGCCCTTTTCATTACTGCAAGTCTCAGGACAAAACAGAACTGTATCATGTAGTTAATCATTTAGTTCAAATTTGTATCGAAAGGTGCTGTTCTTCTGTGGGTCTTTTGGAAAATATTCTTAAAAACCTTAAAAACTTTTTTATATGGATATATTTCATTGAAATGCAGAACGATTCCTAATTTTCTAAGTATGCATAGCTACAGTAGTGGTAGGAATTGGTCTTGTAAAATTTCTTGTTATTTTTTTTACCAAGTTGTCAAGGTATATATTAATTAATTTTGTCCAATCAATGACTTGTTCGTTTGATGATCAATCAGGACTATACAGAATTACTCGAGTAAAGTACTAGCAATCTATTCCGTTTGTATTAGGGATGAGAATCATGTGTGTTTATCTTGTAATTAGCGTTTGTTTGATTTATCTTCTGATGACTACATTGTCTACCGAACAATACCGCCGGGACCCCTCGTCAGTTTACCCTCTCTCTGCGGTTTTCTGTAGTATCTCTGCTTTTCGATTTTACATCGTCCAGTTTTCCCTACAGATCATTTACGGTGGCTATTGTCAGCACAATAAAACTGAACATTACAATAACAGGTAATCATCATACATGTCTACAAAGGCGTGCATCGAACGCACCGCGAGTTGTAATTAACCTTACTATTCCAGTTGTGTTCCATCGTTGTCCAAATTAATAACAATGTTTCATTTTGGAACAAAAGGCGTGATTCGTTTTTCTTAAAAGTATCCCCCTGTTTGTATCATCAATATTTCATTGATGTCTGACCACGAACGCCAGGACAATTCTCACCTGCCTTGTTCGGATTTCACACCTGTATATCCAGGTACTTAATGCAATTAGACCACACACCTGAACGTCCTCCGAGGCGCTACTACTCAGGATTACGGCACCAGTTTGACATCAGCGCACTTATCTAAGGAGCGCATCCAGACCGACTTCTACCAAACTTCGCCTTGATTTTACATACTCAGAAACTAATGTCAAACATTATCAATTTTGTTGACACTGTCCACTTTTCACGTTAAATGGTCAGGACCCACCTCGATATATCACACAACCAAGCATTCGTATTGTACAAAGGTAATTAGAAGATTCAGTTTAGTCTTTTAAGATTTTTATCATAGAAAAAACCGTTAAGTGGAGTTATGTTGCTATTAAAGAAGAAGAACAAGAAGGAGAGGAGGAGGAGGAGAGGAGAAGCGAGAGGAGAGGAGGTCAGAAGGATGAGGAGGAAGAAGAAGTTTAAGTTGAGTTATACTTATCCTGACAGAAAGGCACGTCTTCAATGAGAACCAGATTTAAAAAAGCGAAACCATCAGGCTTGAAATCTGGAAGCAGGAATTTTACTATCTAGAAATGTAAAACTCACCTTGAATTTGGGAAATTGAAATGATCACGATTATGATAGACCTTAATGGAAATTGTCCCATGTTGGATACACATTCTTCAGTGTATTTTTACAGACCTCCGGCGTAAATTATTCCTGATTTTAATAACATCTCAAAGTAAGGCTGTTGGAGGACTCAGTAAATAAAGTCTCCCAAATTGTCGTGTATACAACAAAAATCACTGATTTGTGTAGCTGTAAAGTTCCACAAACTATTCAAATTTGTGACGGTAACCAGAAAATCAATCAAAAATACTTAAAATGCAAACAATTCCAGGTTGTCGTGATCGCTCTCTCCACAAACTACTCAAAAATCACATGTTTATTGCACAATGTCAACATCGCATTTTATTTCTCTTTTCGATCAGGACAAATAACATTTCAATGGTTTCGTCTGCTCCCTTTTTCGCTTTGGTGAACGTCTTTCTTGTTCTTGTTTTGATTTTTTTTGTTGTTTTTTGTTTATGTTAGTTTTTTGTTTGTTTTTTTTGTTTTTGTGTTTTTTGTTTTCTTTTTCTGCTTTTTTTGTTTTTTGTTTTGTTGAAATATTATCATTATTGATAACAGTCCTAAGGAGCAACATTAATTGAATGAAAATTGTTTACACCAGTTCAGGCCGCACATCTATTTTTGCATACCAAGTTAGCGTACACCAAAATAAGATAAGCAGTCATGGATATGCAAGGAGATATAATTCGATACCAGTTGATGCGAAAGTATCGTTACCCTTTTATCTTGATATATTTTTCTGTTTATTATACTGATTACAACTGCCAGACTGGATGATAAATAATAAATGACGCAGTTATCCTTGTTGATTTTCCAAAAAATTGTTCAGTAGATAGAATTAAAATATTGCAAAGTACATGTGTCATGACCTGGTACAACAGACGTTCTAAATCAGAAACAGAATATCGTCATGTCCAAATCAAATATAGACTGTTCATTTGACTTCGAAGTGGGCAGTCACAACGATATTTTTATGTTCAACCCAAATTAAGAATCTGTTACATACCAACTATGTTGGATTGTCTGTATCGCAACACAACCTAGACTCATGTGTTTGAGAATCTGTATACACTCTCCCTGAACAAGTCGTATTTGTACAAATATATTTGATTACTTCAGCCGTGAATAATTTAAAAGAAAACGGCAAGGAGGAGAATGAGATATATGTGAAGTGTGGCTACCATCAATATTTTATCACAATAGCACGCACCGTCACAACTACAACACAAAACGAAAGCGGGTCGACGGTTCCGGAAGAACAATGCTAGTCAGCAGTATATGATAGATAATGTAATAACGCGTTTGTATTACCAGAGATTGTCATATATAAAACAGAGCAGTATGTTATTATATCATTTCCAGGCTTAACATATCGTTGATATTGGACACGTTTATTTAATTAACTCTGATAAACATAACATATTTATGATATATCATATGTAACCCGGGTAAATACTAGCCACCATGTACCGCTCGGCAAGGCAGAGATTCTCTTTAGCTCGATCGGTTGAGCGTCAGACTTGTAAGTCAGGGGTCCTGGTTTCGAATCCAAGCAGAGGCATTGAAATAATGATCTCTGTTCTACTAACCGCCTTGTAGGGACTCGGGAATAATACTTAGTGTTACTATCACAAACATCACTGTAACCCCTGGAAACTAAGATAAGTGATTTCCTTAAGGTTACATATATACAATTAAACTATACAATGATTTTATATTAGGTACATATAAGGAAACATATCTCTGTTAGTAAAAACACAGGCTTTTGTCTACTTCCCATTGTAGATAGATAAGTTTCGAACTTTGGTCCTTTCCTTGTATACTCGCCTCTTGCCGCGTAAGGCAATTTAGATGTCATTTTTTTTCAGATATAAGAAGGATTAAATCCTTCTGATGATAACATGACACAGAAATATGTGAAATTCTTAAGTTCGAGGCAGCTGATAATGAAAGGCCTCAGAAATACGTATTGTCCTGATTAAACGGAGGCCCCAAAAAGCACCTTAACGACAATAGAAGGGAACAGTCGAAATGAAAACTAGTGCCATATCAACGTTATACAAGTGGAAACCATTTAAAAAGCAATACGCACCCCAAAACTGGGGAATTCACAAGTACACCTCAAAAGAGTCACTTCACACAGAAAGTGATAATACCCTTCATAAACACACACCTTCAACATAGCAGACCCTTAGGGAACTTACAGCTCCCATAGGAGAAAAGTAGAACAGCAGATGGACTGTGGTCAGTTTTAGCCATATGCCATCACTTATAGGTCATTGTCTGGCCGAAGTGTGTGAGGTCATCTTTTTATGTGATTTTATTGTTCGTGGACCGGTAATATCAGTGTCAATGGTGTTTATCGGAGATGTTAGTCTTGAAAATAATGATAATCAGAGTAATTAACACATGTAAATGAAAAAATGATACAGAGAGAGAGAGAGTGGGAGAGAGAGAGAGAGAGACTGAGAGAGACAGAGAAGGAGAGGCATTGACAAAAACAATTATTCTGTTTCCCAAACAACATTGAATTAAAAATGAGATATTCATTGAAGTTTATGGGATTTTTTCACTACTTTTAAAAATCATATTCAACCAAATTTAATTTGAATATTTCTATTGTTACAATTTGTCGTACCAAACAAGTTTTACAGAAAATATCTTATCGTTTTTTCATCTTGAATAATATGTTTTTGCACTGTTACGGAATATGGATACGCTGAGTATATTATCGTGTTATACAATAGAAATATCCGTTCAGCCTTTCACCGCCTAATCTGTTAGTAATCGAAGTTCAATCGCGGCACAGCGAGGAGAAATATACAAATATTCCGTAATCATATTGATCCGTGTAATGATCTAGTATATCCCTCTTAATCTTGTCGTGGAATGTCTAGGGATTTTTTTTTGGCATGTGAAATTTGAACGGTTCGTGTCTTCTACAGTATGGGAATACAACACCAAACAAAAGGTATTTACGTATATTCCAAGTCCAACGAGATTAATATTTAATAAATCTTGTAAAGCGCCATTGTTGGGTAAAATCTTTTCCCTTGTGAATATAATTCGGATTGTATTGATAGACATAAGCTAATTGTAAAGGTATTGTTGTTTTAAGTGGATAGTTTAAATGCCTTTCACGTGCGTCGGGCTGCCGATCCAACATGTATTTGTACAGCCTTAGCAAAAGTTTATCGGGGTATCATTAAAAATGTATAAAGTATATAAAAACTTTTCAATATTATCTTAAAATTGATGAAATAAACTATATGGATAACGAACTTTCATTTTACATTAGAGACTTTCAACATTAATAATTAATTAATTAAATTGAATATATAACGTTTATCCGAATTCATTTTAAACAAGTTCGTTTTTAAAATGTCTTCAACGCTTTATTTTTGTTTCTTTATTGTTTATTTTTAATTATTTATTTATTTATTTTTCATATCGTAAAATATTTCATGATTATTTAAGTACTGTATCTAAGGGAATATTTGATTCGCACACAGTACAGGAATTTATTCAATGACGTCAAACTTTTCTTAATATTTTTCCTAAAATTAAAAACTCTATCGACATCGTAATTCATGTCTTTCTCACCAACATGGGCAATAAAAACAGACATGGCTGTTGACGATATATAATATCAGTAACCACGATAAAAGAAATTACATGTTATAATTGTTACTCATTGTTCCTAAAATAACCGGGACACTTAAATATTACTTCTCCTTAGAGTGATTTCTAAATACAAGTAAACCAGTTACATGGTTCTTGAACACTACAAAAGGATCCGTGATAGTAACCTGTGGCTGTCAAAAACATGATTGCCGCCTGTAAACCATGTTCTGATCAGTCCCAACATAGGCTATTTCACGCGATAAACCTACATATGAGAGAAAGGTACATAAAAAAATCTCCAGATATAGAGATGATACACTAAGACCACCAAAATGTATCATTTGTAACTTGTGTGATAAGAGATTTTATGAAACTCGTTTCGCAGTTTTAATTTTTCTGGTCCAGCGTAAAAAAAGACAACTTCTAATACCTATTTAATACAATCTCGCATGAAATGAAAAATCCTCTCATATTGAAGACGTACTTCTGAAGTCGAAACTAAGATTTGATGGCGGAACATGCCTGATTAGAACCCGCTCGTTTAAACAGCAGAGAAGTATCTTGTTCCCGGACATAACTGTATTGACTGTTAGTCCGGAGTGTACCGTTTCGTTGTCGAGTGTTTTCCGGACATATGTGTCGTAGCAGGTTATCTCTTTGACCGAGGTACCCTAGCGGTCGGAGGCGAAGAAACAACGAATGTCAGAACATTTGGTGTCCATTGATGGAAATGTGAAAAAGGTTGAAGTTGGTTCCTAGTTCCGTAACAAACACAACTAGAGTTTGAATATGAGTTCCGTAATAGACAATTCCCTTTACAAAAGCTATGGTAGTCTTGATTTAATTCTGAACAGTTGTGGGTTCGATTCCTGTACCGAATTAAATGGTATCACGCGTATTGGACTTTTCGTTTTGCCAACATATACGTTTTTCTTTATCGTCACTAGGATCTGGTTTCCAACTCCGTTTTTGATTAAACTGGAACAACACGTAGAATCTAGTTTTCTTGAACGGAATTAGGAACTAGAAACACACTTCAGGCTCCTGAAATGTGACAAAAAGAATTAATTTTCTATTAAAAAAACCAGTTGAAATTGTTGAAGAGCAACAGAGAATTCAACCTGAAAGGGATTGCATTTTTTGAAATATGTTTAATGTCTCGTTTGTGATTTAGACACGAAACCACAAGTTCATTGCAATATATCGGGATTAAGTCGCTAAACTACATATTCTCTGTCGACTAATGTGATTCAGTCCCGAGACCAGAAGTTCTGTCCGCTTTCTCTATTAAGACGCTAGACTACACATTCTCTGCTATTGTGATTTATTAAGACGCTAGACTACACATTCTCTGTGTGCTATTGTGGTTTATTAAGACGCTAGACTACACATTCTCTGTGTGCTATTGTGGTTTATTAAGACGCTAGACTACACATTCTCTGCTATTGTGATTTATTAAGACGCTAGACTACACATTCTCTGTCTGCTATTGTGATTTATTAAGACGCTAGACTACACATTCTCTGTCTGCTATTGTGATTTATTAAGACGCTAGACTACACATTCTCTGTCTGCTATTGTGATTTATTAAGACGCTAGACTACACATTCTCTGTCTGCTATTGTGGTTTATTAAGACGCTAGACTACACATTCTCTGCTATTGTGATTTATTAAGACACTAGACTACACATTCTCTGTCTGCTATTGTGGTTTATTAAGACGCTAGACTTCACATTCTCTGTCTGCTATTGTGATTTATTAAGACGCTAGACTACACATTCTCTGTCTGCTATTGTGATTTATTAAGACACTAGACTACACATTCTCTGTCTGCTATTGTGATTTATTAAGACACTAGACTACACATTCTCTGTCTGCTATTGTGATTTATTAAGACGCTAGACTACACATTCTCTGTCTGCTATTGTGATTTATTAAGACACTAGACTTCACATTCTCTGTCTGCTATTGTGGTTTATTAAGACGCTAGACTACACATTCTCTGCTATTGTGATTTATTAAGACACTAGACTACACATTCTCTGTCTGCTATTGTGGTTTATTAAGACACTAGACTTCACATTCTCTGTCTTCTATTGTGATTTATTAAGACACTAGACTACACATTCTCTGCTATTGTGATTTATTAAGACACTAGACTACACATTCTCTGTCTGCTATTGTGATTTATTAAGACGCTAGACTACACATTCTCTGCTATTGTGATTTATTAAGACGCTAGACTTCACATTCTCTGTTTGCTATTGTGATTTATTAAGACGCTAGACTACACATTCTCTGTCTGCTATTGTGATTTATTAAGACACTAGACTACACATTCTCTGTCTGCTATTGTGATTTATTAAGACACTAGACTACACATTCTCTGTCTGCTATTGTGGTTTATTAAGACGCTAGACTACACATTCTCTGTCTGCTATTGTGATTTATTAAGACACTAGACTTCACATTCTCTGTCTGCTATTGTGGTTTATTAAGACGCTAGACTACACATTCTCTGCTATTGTGATTTATTAAGACACTAGACTACACATTCTCTGTCTGCTATTGTGATTTATTAAGACGCTAGACTTCACATTCTCTGTTTGCTATTGTGATTTATTAAGACGCTAGACTACACATTCTCTGCTATTGTGATTTATTAAGACACTAGACTACACATTCTCTGTCTGCTATTGTGATTTATTAAGACGCTAGACTTCACATTCTCTGTTTGCTATTGTGATTTATTAAGACGCTAGACTACACATTCTCTGTCTGCTATTGTGATTTATTAAGACACTAGACTACACATTCTCTGTCTGCTATTGTGATTTATTAAGACACTAGACTACACATTCTCTGTCTGCTATTGTGGTTTTATTAAGACACTAGACTTCACATTCTCTGTCTGCTATTGTGATTTATTAAGACGCTAGACTACACATTCTCTGCTATTGTGATTTATTAAGACACTAGACTACACATTCTCTGTCTGCTATTGTGATTTATTAAGACACTAGACTTCACATTCTCTGTCTGCTATTGTGGTTTATTAAGACGCTAGACTACACATTCTCTGTCTGCTATTGTGATTTATTTAGACACTAGACTACACATTCTCTGCTATTGTGATTTATTAAGACACTAGACAACACATTCTCTGCTATTGTGATTTATTAAGACGCTATACTACACATTCTCTGCTATTGTGATTTATTAAGACACTAGACTACACATTCTCTGTCTGCTATTGTGATTTATTAAGACACTAGACTACACATTCTGTCTGCTATTGTGGTTTATTAAGACGCTAGACTACCCATTCTCTGCTATTGTGATTTATTAAGACACTAGACTACACATTCTCTGTCTGCTATTGTGATTTATTAAGACACTAGACTACACATTCTCTGTCTGCTATTGTGATTTATTAAGACACTAGACTACACATTCTCTGTCTGCTATTGTGATTTATTAAGACACTAGACTACACATTCTCTGTCTGCTATTGTGGTTTATTAAGACGCTAGACTACACATTCTCTGTCTGCTATTGTGATTTATTAAGACACTAGACTTCACATTCTCTGTCTGCTATTGTGGTTTATTAAGACGCTAGACTACACATTCTCTGCTATTGTGATTTATTAAGACACTAGACTACACATTCTCTGTCTGCTATTGTGATTTATTAAGACGCTAGACTTCACATTCTCTGTTTGCTCTGTTTGCTATTGTGATTTATTAAGACACTAGACTACACATTCTCTGTCTGCTATTGTGATTTATTAAGACACTAGACTACACATTCTCTGTCTGCTATTGTGATTTATTAAGACACTAGACTACACATTCTCTGTCTGCTATTGTGATTTATTAAGACACTAGACTACACATTCTGTCTGCTATTGTGATTTATTAAGACACTAGACTTCACATTCTCTGTCTGCTATTGTGGTTTATTAAGACACAAGACTACACATTCTCTGTCTACTATTGTGATTTATTAAGACACTAGACTACACATTCTCTGTCTGCTATTGTGATTTATTAAGACGCTATACAACACATTCTCTGCTATTGTGATTTATTAAGACACTAGACTACACATTCTGTCTGCTATTGTGATTTATTAAGACACTAGACTACACATTCTGTCTGCTATTGTGGTTTATTAAGACGCTAGACTACACATTCTCTGCTATTGTGATTTATTAAGACACTAGACTACACATTCTCTGTCTGCTATTGTGATTTATTAAGACACTAGACTACACATTCTCTGTCTGCTATTGTGATTTATTAAGACACTAGACTACACATTCTCTGTCTGCTATTGTGATTTATTAAGACACTAGACTACACATTCTCTGTCTGCTATTGTGATTTATTAAGACACTAGACTACACATTCTCTGCTATTGTGATTTATTAAGACGCTATACTATATATTCTATCTGCTTTTGTGATTTAGACCCGATACCATAAATTCTGTCCGCTTTCTCTATTGAAACGCTAGCCTTCAGATTCTTTGGTATTTTATGATTTAGACACGGGACCCCGAATTCTTCGTCTGCTTCTATCGTATAAACTATCTTGATTTCTTACAAACCCGAGACTATACAGCCCTTTTTTCTATGATTATGGTATTGCATGTGCTGTGAAGTTGAGCGTATCTAATGTTTATAAGTATACACAGGATTACCATAATTGTTATCTTTATCTATATGTCGAGAGTTGTCGATGAAACAGAAGACGCTGATCTCTCCGGAACACCTAGCTTCATTCTTGTACTGTTTCAGAAGTCTCCTTTTTAACATTTTTTCTGTTCATATCCCGTCATTTCGCTAAACAATGTACATGAAACCATTAATTCTCTGTATCAGAAGCAAACATTCTTTGTCAGCTAGTTTTGTATATTGATTAAGAGAAGATATCAAAAAGTCACCGTAAGTAATTTCAGTCTCATGTGTGATAAAGACCACAAATTCGTCTGCTGTTGATTCCACATTCCGACTGCTGTTGTAGTCTCAAATATATCAATGACTTTTTGATAATAAATAACACAAACCACCAGGCAGAGTGATAATGATTTAATGTAGTTTTCATCAAAACAAACGTTTTACTGACTACATAGTTACGTTAATGCTAACAATGACAGTTTCACTTCACTCACACTTACTGAAATTTACCCACACTTCGAGTACGATGTAGTTTGTAAATTCACAAAAATGATTAAGAATACAAATATATTTATACAACTGATATCCTTACGGATTAATTTGTGAAATCAAACTCAACATGCTATATCCAAACAGTAAAGTCTATTAGATAACTGAACATTAGTATCTGGTCAAACATGATCAGTTTATATCAAAATAGAACTTCTCAGAAATTTCTGCATCAAATCATGACATTTCATTAAGTATTTCTTTGTTTCCCCACTTTGCAAATAAATTCTGATTCGAAACAGTTTATCCTGATACAGCCAGGCTATTTCAGAGGCAAGAACGACTTTAAATGACGAAAAAAGTTAGGAATTAAAAAAAGAAAACTATTTTTCTTTTACCTAGCACCAAACTGGTTCACGATGTCAATATACCAAATGTACGAACATTAATTACTTTTCAAAGTAAGTACACAAAAATAAATCGCAAAAATGGTTATTATAAAAGCGCATACACAAATAATTCATTAATACAACTTTATATATACCGAAAACAATATGTTTCACAAAATCATCTGGGACTTTGATTAAAATTCCAAATCATTTTCATACTGAATTTTGTGAAAAGTTAAACTGTGATGTTAATACTTATTTATGTTAACTGCTGTATCAAATGTGTAATATCGTCTACTGTAATATCAGAAATTTCTTTGTGATCATACTGTAACTAGCTGACATTCTGTTCCAGTTATTAAACCATGTTAATCCTTCACAGTTGACTGGGCACAGATAACAATCACATATCACTTTCAGGATTATTTCAAAATTATCAAAATTGATTACATGGACTCTCTCACAAAACCACTTCTGAAGGATGAACTAAATCTGTACTAATAATAAAACTTGTTATAACTTCATCATGAGAAACTAAATTAAATGCACTTATTAGATGCCCTATGTTTAGTAGAATAGTTCTAGCCGCCAGGAATATCACATTCAACGACTCACAGATACAGACTATCATATTCTTCACAAGATCTGAAATTTAGAAAAGCTATTTTGTTGTCCTTACACTACCGACGGTTATTTTGTTGTGTTTACACTACCGACGGTTATTTTGTTGTGTTTACACAACAGACGGTTATTTTGTTGTGTTTACACTACCGACGGCTATTTTGTTGTGTTTACACAACAGACGGTTATTTTGTTGTCTTTACACTACCGACGGTTATTTTGTTGTGTTTACACAACAGACGATTATTTTGTTGTCTTTACACTACAGACGGTTATGTTGTTGTCTTTACACTACAGGCGGTTATTTTGTTGTCTTTACACTACCGACGGCTATTTTGTTGTCTTTACACAACAGACGGCTATTTTGTTGTCTTTACACTACAGGCGGTTATGTTGTTGTCTTTACCGACGGTTATTTTGTTGTGTTTACACAACAGACGATTATTTTGTTGTCTTTACACTACAGACGGTTATTTTGTTGTCTTTACACTACCGACGGCTATTTTGTTGTCTTTACACTACAGACGGTTATGTTGTTGTCTTTACACTACCGACGGTTATTTTGTTGTGTTTACACAACAGACGATTATTTTGTTGTCTTTACACTACAGACGGTACTTTACACTACCGACGGTTATTTTGTTGTCTTTACACAACAGACGGCTATTTTGTTGTCTTTACACTACAGACGGTTATGTTGTTGTCTTTACACTACAGACGGTTATTTTGTTGTCTTTACACTACCGACGGTTATTTTGTTGTCTTTACACAACAGACGGCTATTTTGTTGTCTTTACACTACAGACGGTTATTTTGTTGTCTTTACACATTTTGTTGTCTTTACACAGACGGCTATTTTGTTGTCTTTACACTACAGGCGGTTATTTTGTTGTCTTTACACTACCGACGGCTATTTTGTTGTCTTTACACAACAGACGGCTATTTTGTTGTCTTTACACTACAGGCGGTTATTTTGTTGTCTTTACACTACCGACGGCTATTTTGTTGTCTTTACACTACCGACGGCTATTTTGTTGTCTTTACACAACAGACGGCTATTTTGTTGTCTTTATATTGCTGAGCATAAACATATACTGGACAAGTTTCTCTTTAACTTTCAACTTCTATAACAAAACTGGTGATATCTTTCCACAGTATAGAACAACCACTTTGTATAAACATCCACAGTGTATGCGTCTACAAAAGTTGACCATTTTGATTGACACACTGTACTAAACACAGAGTGATGACAACATAAACTTGTTTTACTCAAGACAAATACATGAAACCATCAGTAGAAAACATCAAACTTGACATCAGTGTCACAAGCAGTCATGTCTAGATGTAGCAATGCTTTCTTACAGTAGACTCAATAATGAAATGATAGGAGAATGAAATCATGGTGGCATGGTCCAGTTGTCATTAGCAAGAATGATTCAAGTCCTGAAAGCAATAGCATCGCGTAAGTGAATGAATAGGTCTACATTTAATCCTCACTTGACCTGATAGCTGAAGGACTGTTTACGTCAATGATTATACTCAATCACATTTATAACCTTATAATTCAGTCACTAAACCTATATATCAAACTATCACACCGGTGTAACATATAAGCGTTATTGTAATGATGGGTCATGAATTTCTACACTCCCATTTTGTATTGTGACGTAACAAACTCCCATTTAGTATTGTGACGTAACAAACTCCCATTTTGTATTGTGACGTAACAAACTCCCATTTAGTATTGTGACGTATCAAACTCCCATTTAGTATTGTGACCTAACAAACTCCCATTTTGTATTGTGACGTAACAAACTCCCATTTAGTATTGTGACGTAACAAACTCCCATTTAGTATTGTGACGTAACAAACTCCCATTTAGTATTGTGACGTGACAAACTCCCTATTTAGTATTGTGACGTGACAAACTCCCATTTAGTATTGTGACGTAACAAACTCTCATTTTGTATTGTGACGTAACAAACTCCCATTTAGTATTGTGACGTAACAAACTCCCATTTTGTATTGTGACGTAACAAACTCCCATTTTGTATTGTGATGTAACAAACTCCCATTTAGTATTGTGACCTAACAAACTCCCATTTTGTATTGTGATGTAACAAACTCCCATTTTGTATTGTGACGTAACAAACTCTCATTTTGTATTGTGACGTAACAAACTCCCATTTTGTATTGTGACGTAACAAACTCCCATTTTGTATTGTGACGTAACAAACTCCCATTTTGTATTGTGACGTAACAAACTCCCATTTTGTATTGTGACGTAACAAACTCCCATTTTGTATTGTGACGTAACAAACTCCCATTTTGTATTGTGACGTATCAAACTCCCATTTAGTATTGTGACGTAACAAACTCCCATTTAGTATTGTGACGTAACAAACTCCCATTTAGTATTGTGACGTGACAAACTCCCATTTAGTATTGTGACGTGACAAACTCCCATTTAGTATTGTGATTCCCATTTTGTATTGTGACGTAACAAACTCCCATTTAGTATTGTGACGTAACAAACTCCCATTTTGTATTGTGACGTAACAAACTCCCATTTTGTATTGTGACGTAACAAACTCCCATTTTGTATTGTGACGTAACAAACTCCCATTTTGTATTGTGACGTAACAAACTCCCATTTTGTATTGTGACGTGTATTGTGACAAACTCCCATTTAGTATTGTGACGTAACAAACTCCCATTTAGTATTGTGACGTAACAAACTCCCATTTTGTATTGTGACGTAACAAACTCTCATTTAGTATTGTGACGTAACAAACTCCCATTTTGTATTGTGACGTAACAAACTCCCATTTTGTATTGTGACGTATCAAACTCCCATTTTGTATTGTGACGTAACAAACTTCCATTTTGTATTGACTTATACCAGAATTATCTATTGTGTGGTAAAATGGATTTTAATAAGTAATTTACGTAAAATATTCATAAATTTACATATTAAATAGAAACTCAGAAGATCCTGTATATTTCTATATGGTATAATGTATTTGTTCTTCAAATATTGATTAAATTACAGAGACCCTGTCCACTGAATAAGGTTACACATCTTACTCTGTCTTATCTATCAGTGGCAAAATCCAATTTTTAATCTATTACAAAAAAAAACATGCTAAAATGATTTCATACATCAGAAAATTTCCTGATATTTCACGACGATCATCATATAAAAAAAATGTTAAAATATTCCGTGAAAATGTAAGTTAGAAGGGAAAACATCATTTAAAAAAAGTGGAAAACAAAAAATTTCACATAAATCAAAAGTGAAAATAAAAACATTGTTGGCACTTGGTATAGAGGCCCTAATATATGCTGGCCATTTTTGTAGAGTGAATTATAGCATCAAACTCCAGGATCACGAAACGATCATAGGTGAAAAACTGTCTGAAATTTTTAATATGCCAATCACAAATAATGTCACAAAATAACTTCGTTTATGATTGATTTATGTAAAATTAATGTATATTCATGACCTTGGAGCCTGGACTTTTGTACTTGTGACAGCGATGTTTAAAGAATTACCTCTACCTATAATTGTACAACATAAAAATAACACAAGGTAAAACTGTTATAAATGAAAAAGTCATAAATATTCGGTTTAAATAGCAGGAAAACTACACAAATAGCATGCACGTAACTTTAAAAAAATCCTATCAAAAATGTGAAAAATGCTGAAATAGATAAAATGTTTCATAAAAGGTACAAATAGCTTTGAATCAGACAAATGTCTCTGTACAGAAATACAAGCACAAACCTTGACTTCAGATTAAATTCTGCCGTTACAACGTGTGGTTAGATGTATAATCATTGAACTGCTGTGTTGATGATGTCATCCCTCCTTAGCAGTTCTACTTCTACACAGCATGAACATGTATTGTGAGGAGAGAAAGGTAGCTCAAGACTACCTGGCAAAGACATCAAAGTAGAGCTTGGGAGTGTAGCAATGATGGTGAAACATGGTTCAGGACAGTACAGGTTTGATGTAGTCTAAAGCTTGGCTTTGAGGCTGGCAAAAGATTGTTCAGCATAACAGAGGTTTAATATAGTCTTAATAATTCAGCCTAGAGAGAACTTGAAAAGTTATTAAGACTGCCGCGGAATGAAGAAGGTAACAAAATCGTATTTAATCCCAAAATATGCTTTTATTTCATGTTTCCTAATCTAAAAATGGAATTTTTTTTTCTTGAAATAGTATAACAAATATTGGTTTCCATGTTAAGACACTGTGTCATTCAGTGTAATAAATAAATACAGAATTGTCTCATGTTAAAACATGATAGGGGAATGCACAAATAACAGGAGTGTTAAATAATAATACCTTCTCTCTTATAAAGCAGAATTAACAAAACTGATCTGGATTTCTGGATCCAGGTAATTCAATGTTGCACATGCATGTCATTAGTTAAGTATCAATTACCACTAAATATCAAAATTCAGTGCAACAATAAAGTCACAGGGTCCAAGAAATACGGTATCATGAAATCATCATATTTGTCAAAGACAGATAACAGTAGGTCTGTGTGATTATGAAATCATCATATTTGTCAAAGACAGACAACAGAAGGTCGATGTGATTATGAAATCATCATATTTGTCAAAGACAGACAACAGTAGGTCGATGTGATTATGAAATCATCATATTTGTCAAAGACAGATAACAGTAGGTCTGTGTGATTATGAAATCATCATATTTGTCAAAGACAGATAACAGTAGGTCGATGTGATTATGAAATCATCATATTTGTCAAAGACAGATAACATTAGGTCGATGTGATTATGAAATCATCATATTTGTCAAAGACAGACAACAGTAGGTCGATGTGATTATGAAATCATCATACTAGTATTTGTCAAAGACAGATAACAGTAGGTCAATGTGATTTGTTCTTAAAGAGCAGACTATTTATCAGCTACAGATGACAGACCTAAAACATGGCACCATTTACTTGGATGATACTATCAGTGGCAGCATACCCAGTGTGTGCGGGATTAATGAAAATTTGTAGAAACTGTGGAGTACAAGGTAACATACTTGTATAATATTTACATCTAACTAAGTATGTAGCCTCTGACAGCAAAGGAAACAGATCTACTTGAATGGATGTGCACAGATTAAAAATACCCAAAAATAAAATATCACCCATATCATAATTCTTGGATTTCAGGATCTGGGTAACAAAGATACATATATATTCAAAATATCCACAGGACTGTAAAACATACAGTGTCTAAATTTGAAACATATAATTTTTAAAAAGCAGTCCCCTGCAACCCTCCCGCCTCAGGAATGCTCTTTAGAACTTCAAAGTTTTACAAAAGTTAATCATTGTTGTGAATTTCTAATGACCAATAACATCGTTCTGTTTCTGTCAACTTAGCTTTGAAGTACCCAGTATACTAAAAATGTAACACAAATAAAGTTAATCTATTACACTGCATATTTCCATTTGTGTACTCGAGAATGTTTTTATTGCAACATTACAAGTCTAAAATCCCTTTTTGAAACTATTGAGATTTGTAAAATTCTAGGTTACCTGAAAGATGTTGGTCTTTATAATAGACAATGATGTACCATTTTAATCTTTTGTGTTGATATACCCATTTAAGATTTTAAACATTTGTCTTTTACAATCTGGTTTGTTTAATGTGATTTCCTTTTGGATCGCTGTGTGTTCTACCGTTTGATGGCCCTAATGACTTATGTGTTGATGGGTCATTAAGAATGTAATAAAAATATTGTTGATATTTGATATATTATTTCATTTATCTATATTTTTATTTATAAAATGGTAAAACTATGTAATCTACTAACTGTAATGGCAGTATGCTATCTGAATCAATTTTCCATTTGTTTACTAAATCAGTGCTCCGGGTCAAACATCTTGCTGATGGAGATCTATCACTATGATTTGAATCATCAACTTTAGCTGAAATTCTATCATTTTAACACTGGACACATTACATGAAACTCATCAAAATTTTCAGATGATACAATACGAAAATAAATTCCATGTACTGTGTGATTATGCTACAAGTAGGCACATACAGCTGTTATTACTAGGCAATGAAAACACATATAAGATCCTACAAAGCACCAAACTTAAAAAAAAAAGATAAAAAAATTGTACATAAAAGTATATCACAGGAGTTCTCAATTGTTTAAAGTGATCAGATTTGGTGAAAAATTCATACCACATGTATCTACAAACATAAATATTACCAGGACAAATACATATAAACTACGATGATGAACAGGAAATAACAACCCTTTCAAAAAATTTACAGTTGATTACTGTGACAAATACAAATTAACCAGCTTTAAAATACAAACGGACAACCCCCACAAATATATTACCAAACAATTATGAATTAATTATGTGGACAAATATAAATGGATTACCCTGGGTAATGTCTTTGATCTCACAAGCTATCAGTAACTTGTAAATACCTCTTTTTACTGGCCTCAGAGAGTTCACTCTCTATAACTTACTCACTTTAACAATCTTAATACTAATACATCCCAGACTTTTGGAAACATCAATTAATCTTGTTTATTCACAGTTGCATCATGGGATGTTTTTTTCCCCTTAAAACCTTATCAGAGTGTGGCCCTGACATTAGATTCCACTTGAGGAGGTCGTGGTCAGGCTCCTCCTGAAAGAGGTGTAGCACTGACAACAGGTTTCTCCTGAAAGGGTGTAGCCCTGACAACAAGCTTTTCCTGAAAGTGGTGTAGGCCTGACAATGAGCTTCTCCTAAAGAGGGTGTAGCCCTGACAACAGACTCCTGAAGAGGGTGTAGGCCTGACAATGAGCTTCTCCTGAAGAGGGTGTAGCCCTGACAACAGACTCCTCCTGAAGAGGGTGTAGCCCTGACAACAGACTCCTCCTGAAGAGGGTGTAGCCCTGACAACAGACTCCTCCTGAAGAGGGTGTAGCCCTGACAACAGGCTCCTCCTTAAAGGGTGTAGCCCTGACAACAGGCTCCTCCTTAAAGGGTGTCACACTGACAACAGACTCCTCCTGAAGAGGGTGTAGTCCTGACAACAGGTTCCTCCTGAAGAGGGTGTAGCCCTGACAACAGGCTCCTCCTGAAGAGGGTGTAGTCCTGACAACAGGTTTCTCCTGAAAGGGTGTAGCCCTGACAACAGGCTCCTCCTGAAAGGGGTGTAGCCCTGACAACAAGCTTTTCCTGAAAGTGGTGTAGGCCTGACAATGAGCTTCTCCTGAAGAGGATGTAGCCCTGACAACAGACTCCTCCTGAAGAGGGTGTAGCCCTGACAACAGACTCCTCCTGAAGAGGGTGTAGCCCTGACAACAGGCTCCTCCTTAAAGGGTGTAGCCCTGACAACAGGCTCCTCCTTAAAGGGTGTCACACTGACAACAGACTCCTCCTGAAGAGGGTGTAGTCCTGACAACAGGTTCCTCCTGAAGAGGGTGTAGCCCTGACAACAGGCTCCTCCTGAAGAGGGTGTAGCCCTGACAACAGACTCCTCCTGAAAGGGTGTAGCCCTGACAACAGGCTCCTCCTGAAGAGGGTGTAGTCCTGACAACAGGTTCCTCCTGAAAGGGTGTCACACTGACAACAGACTCCTCCTGAAGAGGGTGTAGTCCTGACAACAGGTTCCTCCTGAAAGGGTGTAGCCTTGACAACAGACTCCTCCTGAAGAGGGTGTAGCCCTGACAACAGGCTCCTCCTGAAGAGGGTGTAGCCCTGACAACAGACTCGTCCTGAAGAGGGCCTGGTCTTGACAACAATTTCCTCTTGAAGAAAGCTGGCCATGACAGCAGGCTCTATATCAAGTGAGTGTAACCATGACATCAGACTCTTCTTAACAGGATTTCTTGAACAGAACATCAGTGGAAGTGCTACACTAGTATCATACATATTTTCAAATTGTTTTTCAATATGACAAATTTGAAATGAGGATATCTGAGAAATCAAGTAAATGAACATTCATTCTTCTTACAATCATGTATCTAATATGTGATATTAAGCATCATGTGCTATTATCAGAAAAAAAATACTATAAATATCTCAATGGTATTATATAACTTAAATATCTCTATTCAAAAGGCAAATCAATCTTCTTGTTACCTTATCAAGGCTAGTTCTTAAAATGAAGACGGCATAAAAATCCTGTATTTTTTTCTTTTTTGAAACTACGACAAATTGTGATATTGATGGGAGCAAATGGTAGATTATGATATAAAACAAACTAATTAAAATACTTGAAGAGCTGATAGGCGAATTAGGAAATTGTAATATGAACAAATTCACATTCAATAACTAGAGATTTTGCATTTAGCCAAAATCAAAATTGGTATTCAAATCTGAAATGGACTCAGACAGGGGTTAATCATCGATACAAATTAGTATACAGAAGGTCATTAAATATCTTTGTAATTAACGACAAAAATCATAAATACTTTGTAGGTAACATTGGTTTTTTCATGATGAGGTGTATTTGGCACGTTTTTGTCATGTTTCCCTCACTACAGGTAACTTTTGGTGCACTCTAAACATACTTAATTTGTCAAATAAAATTTTAGTGCAATATCACTATTTATTAAATTTGTGCCAGGATGAATAAACAACTGACAGAAACTGTAATTATTGCAAACATATGTTAGCAGAAAAACCTTCAGCGAAAAAGTGCGAGAATACAATTATTACAAAACCATGTAGATTTTGAGTAAGGAATAGTATAAAAATAGATATTTATGTTGTCTCCCTGCCTAATACATGGATATGTACACCAATTCAGATTAATTCTAAATGCAACATTTCTATAGTTTGGTATCACTACATCGCTCTCAACATAATAGCCCACCAAACATTAAAATTTATTTCTTAACATAAAAAGTGACATCATAACACACCATTTATTCAGGATTCTTTCTACAGCAAAACCTATTGGCAAGACATGGGTGTACTATTGTACTATTGCCTTTAGAAAAATCTGATTTTGCCCTACTTGTTTTATGACGCCACCATGACATTAGCTTTCTATACGAAGTACAACAATAAAAACTAGCTTGTGAATTTGTCCTATATATATATATAGAGCATCAGCAGCATTACATCAAAATGTGACAATACAATTCTCTATACATCAAGCAACAGTCACATTAACAAGCCTACAATATGGTGTTAATTATGTATAAGTTTTATCACCAAATCACAATGTTTAGTTTTTTATATGGCGTCTCTTTTCCACTCAAACACAGACTTGGCAAGACAGACTTCTTCAAATACTGAACTAAATCCTTTTTTTAATTATCAGAGAACATGGCATTATTTTAAAAATACTTTCCATATTCAAGATGTTCTTTATCGATATCATCAACGATGATGTCCTTTCATCCTAGAATAACTCTGATAGTCTCAGCAGTACAAACGTATGCCAGCTTCTATATACAGTAAAAATAACAAAGACAAATCCACGATTTTCTTCACCAACTTCTCCTCTACAACAAGTGCATAAACTCCATATGCATATGAAGACATGTCTACAATTCAATGGTTTTTCTCACACTAAAACACAAACTACATACTACATCTTGGCATGAAAATTGGGACATTCTTCATGGAATTATTTTTTCAACCATTTTCCATCAGAACAATGTTGAATGCTTTAATTTCCTGGCATCATAATATTAATAGATGAGGAATCAAGCATGGCAGCTTTCCTTACACCAAAACTGCTTTCCTGGTACAAAAGAGTTCTTCACCATGATCACTGTATATTAGGCATCACAACATTGACTGTCACTGACAAGTCAAACCATAATGGCTTTAATGTTCCTCATTGTTGCAGTTTTACATGCTCACAACTATAAATGATGACTTCTCCTCTTATCAAATCACTGAAGCATTCACTTCCAGTGTGAACATGAATTTGTCTTTGTATGTACAGCCTTTCGAAGAAATCCTATAAATCCTTCTATTTTGAATATTTATTTTTCATCTTTTCATCTCTTTCATTGCTATAGTGTTTCTTCGACTATGAAGTTTTTGCAAGAGACTATCCACTCACACATTTTACTTCCAGGATCAGCTGAAATCTGTTTTTCCACTGTCAATGTAGTCCTCAAGTTCCTCATCGTTAAAATCATAATCAAAATTATCCCTGTTTCTTCTTTCCTTCACTAAACAACAAATAGAAAAATATCCATGTACAAAGCTTTTATTATCAAACTGTGGTGTTGTTTAAGGATATGACATGGAAATTGATGATGATGATGATGACGATGGTATGGTGATGATGATATCACAAATTTAAAGAAAAAAAAAGAAATTAAAGAAACAGTATATGGTCTGTTTGTCCCAGTGTATTTTTTGTGGCTGGAGGAAAATTGTGCACAAACAGACTTTTGTCAAATCATCAATTTTTGATGGGGTTTTGTTATTTCATTGATTCTGTGTGTGCTTTCCCTGAATTCATATGGCTGGAATGGTTTTAAATAAGTAGGATAAATAAATTTCCATGGAACGTAAAAGAGATGTAAATTGACCTAGATTTTAGTAATGGTGGATTTTGTGATCAAGATTTGTAATTCCAGTAAATTGTAATCAGATTTAATTTGACATGACGTTTCAGCACAAACAGAAAACAATTTATCCATGAGACTGAGTAAGCGAAAAAAAAGAATGCACTTTCTTGAAAAACCACAAAAAGTTTAGGACCAAACAAGACACATTATTTACAGTAAAGTTATTTTCAAGGCGTCTTTTTTAAAAAAGATAAAAATATCAAATCCTCTAAACAACTACCTTGAACATGTCATCATCGTTAATTAAAGAATGGCCACTACAGTGATGACAAGGTGCTTGACAGATATAACGAAAATGAAGGATTGAAGACAACAGACTTTAGAACAAAAGTATTACAAAGGACAAAAGTTCAGACCTACCATTATAACAGGTGGAAATTTACATACACTAGTGTATAAAGGCACTACATGAAACCTGACATTCACCTGTATATACGGACAGTCACTTATACATAACACTACTATCAATTAAATACATTATGTATATTGTAAAATGTTATATAAAAGCATGATAAAGTTGATAAATTTATCTGTTATTTTGCATATAACCAGAGACGTATATAACACAGAGATAGGAAACTAGCCTAGTGTTATATAAGTCTCTGATATAACATACCTGTTAAGGGGTCAAAACTAGAAAACGTGAGAGAGGCAGTTTGGTGAGAATCTTTTCCACTAACTTGAGACTGTTAGTCATGTTACTCAAATTCAATCAAGTTTGTGTTAAAACATCTATAATATTACATCCTTATGTACTGTAATCAACATCATTTACTTAATGAAAATAATAAACTTCATTCCTATCAAAAATCTTAAGTCTGGGATCACAATTTTACAAAGTCAATTGCTAAATACTGAACTAAATTGAAGTAAACTGGAGACTTGACAGGCACAATGTACTTACGTGTGCCAGCCTTGTCACATTCTCGGTGTCCTTTACACGCCCTCATTTCGTTAAGCTGGTCATGGAGTTGTTGAAGAACACCATAATTTACATCATGGATAGCATTAACCTCCTGTAAGACAATGGTTTCATTGTTGTAAATAGTTCTATCAAATGTTTAATATTGCTAGTTAAATGGCAAGTGTTGCTATTCATTAATGGCCAAGGTTTGTGTTTATCAATTTTGAAAAATATACACATATATATATGACACTGTATATATATTTAATAACAATAACAAAAAAATTAAAATTACGGTTTTGTTAAAAATGATCATTTCTCAAGATTGATTCTCAGTTAAAACAATTATTCTTATACATTCATTTATGTTTTGATCAATAACAACTGAATTATAATTCTGTATATGCAGTAAGATATCCTGAATCATATCCCCCCCCTCCCACTTTTTAATACGAGACTTATAAGAGGGATGGACAATGATTTTATCAACAGTTATATTTCATCTACTTAAAGTTGTAACTGTACCTGGAAAGGGTCTGATAACAGATCATAATAGCTGATAAAGTTGTTGATAAACTCGCAGTACAGCAGGTCATGTGTCTGATTAATTGTTCTCAGACACCAGTAGGTGTTGTTGTTGGAGTTAGTGCAGTAGCAGAAAGGTCCATCTGGAAAAGAGACATGTTTTTATACTTTGACCTTAATTTCCATTAAACAGAAATGAAAGTGTAATTTGGTTTACTTTGTACAAATCTATATCATTTTATGTCTGAAAAAAATTCAAGCTTTTGTATAGATTTAAGGAGATTACTATGCAAACAAAAAATCTCCATTTGGTTTTTTTTTTTTTTTTTATTTTTGGAAAAGGTTCTTAACTAATAGCATTGAGATAACCATTCCAATTGTTTGTAAAACCTATAGCTGAACTTTACCACAGGGATCTTAGCGCCCATCATTCTTTGATCTTTAACACTCTTTCCCATCTTTTCTGTTCTCTTCCCTGTTTTTAGTCTAAATTATATGAAATTTGAACATTCCTCTTAAAAATAGCAACATTAGGTCTCAATGTTTAACTAACAATTTAAAGATTGCCACCTGTCAGTCATTTTGTTTTTCTGATCAGTCCCAAAATAAGAATGGCATGATCAGGGACCAAAGGCAATCTACAAATGAAATTTGAGGAAGATCCAATCAGTCCTTCTCTTGAAATAGTAATGACAAACTTTCATTGTCAAAATCCATGATGGCTGCCTATCAGCCATTTTTTAAAAATTTCTTTTCTGATCTATCTAAAACTCAGATGAACACAAGCAGATTCTATAAAAGAAATTTGAGAACAATCCACCCCGTACTACAGGAGAAGCAATCACAATATTGTTTATTTATGGACAGATGACAGACAACAGATGTAAGGTGATTTCAATAACCCCAGCACCATCTACTGATGGTGAGCTTATACGAATATCAATGGTTTTAAATAGTCCCTAAACTAGTGTATCACATTTCATCTGCTTGGAGAATTACTTAGAACTATAAGAAGATTTAACATGTAGAATTATGATCAGTGCAGTTTTTTTAATTCACAAATAATTGAGAAGATATAACATGATGATAGCAGGTAAACCAAGGGACACAACTCACTTAGAGGCAATGAAAACATCATGGTTGTTGGACACAAAGTCCAACATAAGCAGGTTTATGAGGTTGGTAAGAAAATTTAATTGAAATTGGTTCTCAACAAATTCAATGAGGATGGATGCAGAGGTATACAGAAAAAAAATATATGATTAAACTTTCTTGATGTTTTTGATAATAAAATTTACAGTTGCTTAGTCAATATGTTAAAAAGTATCATATAAATAGATTTCCTATTCCATATAGTTGCTGATGGCCAACACTGGCAGTTAGAGTAGGGATAAAACAAATGTCTTCAGACTAGGTAAATACAGCACAATATAGGAAGCAAGGCATATTGTGAACAGCTCATCAGATCCCACAGGATGCTAAATAATATCAAATAAATAAGGTAATATGCCAAAGTTTTGCCATTTGGCCAAGTCATGTGTTAATTCATCCTTTCATAAATAAGATTAAAACCACAATCTTGTTACCATGGGTAAAGAAGGCAAAATTTTAGCAATATTTAAATATGTATATACGTGTGAGTCACTTGTCAGCATATTAATAAGTTTGCTCACATGCATTACTAAAAAGAGTTAAGAATTCAAGACTTTGTGCACACATGTAGTATCAGCAAGAAGACTTTGCAACTAAAATTAAGATTCAAGAAGCGAAAAAGCAAGTATTGAACAGTATATACATACAGCTGAAGGGAGATAACTCCAAAACAATAAGATTTTCCATGTATAATACATGGCTTCAGAAGCCAAAAAGTTAATATTATTGTTTCACACAAACATTTGTGATACTCATCCCAAACAGATATGAACTTTAACCTTACATTTTTGTAGTTACAGACATTTTTGAATTTGTAAAACACATTCAAGAATGTTAACTCCCTTACTGTAGGTGTAGTGATTTGCTAGATTCAAATTTCCAAAGGATTTGAGGTAAAGCTGAAGCAAATGCCTTTTTGATATAGCTGTAATATGGTTTATATTACTCTTTAATCTGAATCTAAAACTTACAACATCAATAATATTGAATACATTGAAGTTGAAGTGACTATGAATTTAAAACCAGTAAGCTCTAACTAGCGACAGCCTTAAACAGGTCAGTGGTGAAATGTGAGAGGTAAAAGGTCAGGGATTGAAGGCCTGGCTTACTAGTCCAGAGGGGAGCAGTTTTCCAATGGGAGTTGTCCATGAGGGCACAGTCCATTTCTCCCCGCTTGCAGGCAGGGTGTTTCTTGCGGCGGATTTTTTCATACGGCGGTAGATTCCACTTTGCTGCTATTAGGGTATAATAACAAAGGAAGCTGTGTTCAACACCCAGAAAGGGGAGAGAACTCAAACCTTACTTAAATGTATGGTAGCGCACCATAGAAAGGAAACCACAATGAGTTATTTCCTTAACAGCAATGTTTGATTTAGAAGTATAAAAGTGGATTATGAAACTATTCTAGCCTGCTTACAATGATGCAGACTTTAACTACAGTGTATAATATCCTGGATGTGGCAATTTAAACCCTTTCCCTTCAGATGGTAGGCTCCCACACAGTCTAACATATCTCTCATTTTCTCAACAGGAAATGGAGCAAAATGCAAAACAAACATCAGGACTATCATAAATACCAATACTTATAGCTTATTTTTACTTTCACATGTGATCATATTATCTTTTTAATGCACATCCAACTCCATTGTAATTATTTATATTGCTCTTCAAAAATGAGAGATAATGATTACAACTTAATTAATGGATTTTGATAAAAAAAATTCCTTACCCATTATAAACGGCAATGGATTTTTTTTATCAAAAAGTTCAAAATCACTCAAAGGATCAGGGTTCAAAGTTCAACATAAAGACACTGTAATTACCTCTATGTGATGAGGTAATTACAGTGTGAATCACATCTGACCACTTTCAATTAGTTATCCAGAAACATTAAGCAAAACTTTGTAAATAAAACTTTGCAGCATTATAAAGGCACAAATGTGAAAATTTAAAAACATAAGCCTAAACCCAAAATTGCACTTAAATGCCAAACACAAACAGAAAGCAGAAAATACTGGAGTTATGTCCCTTTGATTCATTGAATTTTTCTTCTTAATTTCACCCTTATTCCATTTGGGTCACCTTGAATATCTAATGAGCTCTCCACTAGGTGACCTTGATATCATGGGACATAGATCTTACAAGTCCAAAGGGGTGGAGTTTTCCAGTGAGTGTCGTCCATAAGGTAACACTCCATTCGACCTCGCTTGCAAGCAGGATGGTTCATTCGGCGCATTTTTGTGTTAGGTGGCAGATTCCATGTGCGTGCTAATATAAATGTTGACAAAACCAAAGGAGAAAAAATCTTTTGGGTTAGAGAGGTTTCAACAAAGGGAAATAACTCTGTGCATAAAAATGTGGCAGAATATTTTCCAATTTTGTTTGTGGTCATTCATAGCATTTCTATCATATTCTTTCTAAAAATTGCCTCAGCTTCAGTTGCATGTGATGATATTGCAAACATTTGTCAACATTATATCTGAATTTGAGAAATTTCATCCCTTGATCTACCTGTTCAGTGTAAAATGTGCATGTGTCAGGAATGAAAAGATGTTATGTTGACAGACAATGCTGTGCACAACTGCAGTTAAGGTTATAAGAAACCCTGGATTTGTCTCGATGAGTAAAATGGGAGCTTCATTTACAGTTGAGATAATACCAGCAGTTAAAAAGGACAATATCTCAACTCCATTTGTCTGTTAGTTTGGGATAAATACTCTGTTGAGAACAATAAGAAGCTATACAAAGTCCTTGTAGCCGATTAATAGCAACTATTTTTCAGCTTTTTGGTTCTAAGATTATGGGATAGGCAATTTTCAGAAAGAACATGGTATAACGCTAATGTATGAAATTCTTCAATATTACTGAGGAACAAAGATACAATGTGGAAAACTCGATAAGAAGTTTGCCTTCTATCCGAAACAACATAAATACATATGTAATATGATGTAGTGCTTTCATATAATTCTTTGAAAATTGATTATCAGAATATACTGTAATAGTTTGCAGTTAGCGGACAAGGACAGCGAAAATGCCACAAGGGAAAAATGTAGAATTTAGAAAAAAATAGAGAAAAAAATTACCAAGTTCTAACGTTAACAATGGTATTTTTATTGAAAACTTTGTAAGACAAAATTACACAAAAATTCTAACATCTATCCCCTCAAAAATTTGTGGTTAATAGAGCTAAAAGTGCATTTCTTCTAATTACTTTGTTACAAATATAAACAGTGCAACTATTCTAAATATCGAAACAAGAGAAAATTATTTCTTTTCCCATCACGATAGCTGACTTTCATTTGACAGCATTTTTTCCCCAGACAAGTTAGATCCTTCTCAGTTAGAATGACAAATCTCTTAACAAGGTGATGACATACTTCCAGTGTTAAATACATACATGGTGAAGTCACCGATGTTTTATATTTAGTCTAAGTTCCCTAAATATATGAACTTTGGAAGCAGGTCACTCTTGTATTTACCCACAGCAAGACCATGTCTGATAATGAGCCCACCCACATCCTGCTGTTCAGTAATATCAGTCTATTGTCAAATGAAATTGGTCCACTAGTAGGACTAATGGCAAAATAAATATGACAGAATAATTTAATCTAAAAAAAGAAAGAAAAAAAGATGAAACATACAAAAATGATTTTAGGATGAAAAGCAATATTTACAATCTAAGGCTTCAACAAAGGTCATTTTAGATTTCTGATTTTAAGAAATTACTGAAGGCTATTCAACATTTATTTGACAGGAGCCAAATGTAAATATAACCAATATATTCATTGCTTGCTATGGCTAATCATTTGTGCTGTAATAAGCCCATTGTATATCTAGATATATATAAATGGACTGCTGTCCATAAGAAAAATAAGAAGAGTTAATCTAAAAAAAAGTAAGATTTTCCAATAGCATTAGATTGGCCTTTTTTGAGATATTAACAGATTTTACAACATCCAAACACTGATGACGAACAACAAAATAAAAAAAAAAGAAAAGAATGAAAAACGAGGAGAAGGCAGATCAACAAATGGAGTGTGTAAACATGTCTATTCAGGAATCAGAAATTAATTTTTAAATCTAGTTATTAAGTAACAAATCTTAGTACAAAGCAGATAATTTGTTGTACATTGTTATTAAAGTGTAGTAGGCATTTATGACCCTTAATGAATTAGAGTTACTTCCCCTGGATAAATGTACATAACTTTAGGACAGCTACTTACAGTCCCACAGTGGTGGTGTTCTCCAGTGTGTGTGGTCATGAGTGAAGCAGTTCATGTCAGGTTTATTGCAATCCTTGTTTTTTCTCCTTTTTCTTAATTTCCTTCTTTTTCTTTCTTTCCGTTTATCTTTCCTGCGTTGTCTTTTATCTCGAATGGAGTCCCTGTTGCAGTTCAAATTAAGTACAAGTAGAAAGGTTCATTAAGACAAACAATTATTTCATGGTCTTGAGACGAAGACTTTTGAAATTTTAATCAATTTGAACCCTTTTGGTCCTGACCCTCACCTTAAGTCATAGAAACATGTCTGTAAAATTTCCTTAACAGATTTCAGAAAAGAAGTAGAAAATGTCAATTTCTTATGGATGACACCTGACAAAAGGCACATGCAATAGGTCTGATACTTAACACATCAAATTGAGAGATTTGAAAAATAAAAAATTATAAGAAATGAATCCATATACGAGGTGATAAATAATTACCTTATTTATATCATATATCAGGAAATTAAATTTCTTAACACTCTACCAAAGATAATTTCTGAGAAAAACAGGAGCGTCTGTACAGTAATGGTACAGATACTTACGTCAAATCATCATCACAGTCACAGTCAGGATCAAGAAGGACAGAAGTATCATAACCATCAGCAGTGTCAAGGTAACCAGGACCACTCGCATCATCATCAAACTGAGACAAGTAGGAGTCTTTAGGCTTGGCAATCTTCAGGTGTCTACGATAAGTCTGGAAATAATTAACTTTTTAGTAAAGTGGTTCACAAGCGTTAATCATGGGTAAAAAAATCAATTTGAAAATTTGCTTGGATTAACAGTAGCTGCCAGTAAATCAAACTCTTCTTCATAATAACTACTTGTTTTGTTTGCTGGTTTAAGACCTCTTGAAAAAGGAGGGAGTCATTTTGAGGCAGAGGTTCCATGCTGCAGATGGCGATTACTTCACTGAACAACACACAAGAGGACCACAACCATGTTAGCACCAATTTGTCAGTTTCTCAGTCACCTGAGAAACACAAACTGGACAATTTAGATCTTCAACTGAGGTTGCAAAGTTCTTAGCTCTACCAACTGACCTATCCCACTCCCTTTCCTTCCTCTCTACACAGAAAAATGGTTTAACTCATTTGTCTATTGTGAAAACTTATCCTATTAACTTTAAAAATTTAGAACAAGAGTCCATAGGGCCTGTATCACTCCTGCCTAGGGAGACCAAGATCCATTGTTTATACAAAATTGAGTCCCATTCACCCAAGGATGCACTCAACCAGATTTGGAAAAAATCAAATTATTCCTACAGGTGGAATAAGATTTTTAAAAATTGCTCTATCCCTTATTGAGCCATACCCCTCCTGCCCCTGGATGTTGAGACAAATGTTTATACAAAATTGATTCCCTTTCTCGAAAGAATGCTACAGACCAAATTTGAACAAAATTTGATTATTTCTGCAGGAGGAGTAGGATTTTAAAGAATTTTTTTCCCCATTTCTCCTATCTAATCCTGCCCCTCCTGCCCCAGGGTGCCAAGACCCACTGTTTCCACGAAATTGATTTCCTTTTACCCAAGAATGCTTCAGACCAAATTTGGGCAAAATCCAATGTCCCAGTTGTTCATGACTAGTAGTGATTACAAGGAAAAGTTGACAGATGGATGATAAACGCTACAATATGCCATATGCCAATATGCCTGAAGGGACAAGTGAGTTAAAAACCACAAAAAAAATTTTTGAACATCAATAGAGCGAAATGCCAATAGTCTGCAGAAAAGCAACCATCTTCCAAACAATTTTTTACACAAACACAAATGTGTGTAATATCTGTGATCATTCGAAGGCTCCCTACCCTCAGGTCCTCGAGCATCTTGCGGTACTCCTGTATCATCTCATCCAGCTGCCCTTTATGATCCTTCCAGGCATTCACATCATTATACAGCTCTTGGTCACACACTATAGTGTTGTTTGGCAACTGGCGACAACGATGTTCAAAACGTTCCATCTCTGAAATTGGAACAATCTTACATCATTGACTGTTGACACAACCATCCTGATTTATATCACCAGGTAAAATTACTTCTTAAAGGTAAGAGATTATATAATGTGTGAAATTCACATGAATGTAAAATTCATATTAACGCAAAAATTTATGTGAAATTCTTATTCATGTAAATTTGTGTGAAATTTATATTAACATAAATTTGAGATGAGCATTTATCATTTTTTCAAAATCATATGAGTTCACAGTGACAAATAAGATGTCATACTATTTATGTAGATGGCCTTCACATTGAACAATAGATGCAATCTGAAATCCATTTAATATGTAAGTAATTATGAGGGAAGTATTTAACATATTTGCCCCAATTCACATTGAAAGAAGTTTTCTACATTTGAACAAACTTAACTGCTAGTACTTGATCAAAGCATATTATTACATGTAAATGATCCTGGATCTCAAATTATCCTTATATGGAAGGTGTGTAATATTTGAACTTACTGTAAATACATACATTTTAGCAGTTATTTTATTTTAGCAATTTTTTCGACTTCAAAATCATTGTCCTAAATTCTGACTGTGCAAACTGATGATTCTAAATACTGTTGATAAAGTAATTAGTGTGGATATATCATTGGCAAAAATGTGATTATAATTATATAACTATTACTCTCCTCCTATGACCTTGACAATGACCTTTCACAAATCCCTTAGCATGCAACTGGTCTGCGAACATGACAGCCCAAGGTGTACTGTGAGAAGGATGTCATTAATCAAAGGTGTCTATAAATAAATGAACATTTGTTGATACAGAGGTTTGACGTCGAGTCAGAAGAATGATCATACATACGTGGATACTGTTCATTAAAGTCATCGGAAAATGTGTCCATGAGGTCAAACGGCAGCTGTCGTTTGCGTCTGCTGATGAATTTTGGAGTGAAGTCTGTAAATGTACCAAATTGATTTCCAAAAATTATGAAAAGTAAAGATCAAACATTTTTCAAGATTTTTAAGCTTGAGACAAACAAAATGTCATTTTCATAAATCTTGATAAATGATCAAGGAAGCAAATTTGACAAATTGAACAAGACCACACAAAAAACAAAGCCACCTTCAATGATACTGATAGATTGATTAGTCTATATATAATCAGGGATTTGATATATAATAGTAAGATAAAGTATAAAGCAGAAGAGATACCAGCAGAAAGTCTCTACTATAATGGTGATTTATGGTTAGAGAAATGCCAAATGAGAAAAATTATGAAGATAAAATAAAAAAATCCATTATATTACCTTTATTAACATGATTCATGAGAAACTGTTCCTGATTTCGACGTTCCTGTGCATTCATCCTTGAGGGACATCTGCATGATTTCCTTGGTATATTGGAATATGGGCTGTCACCTTGGATATTCTGACTCAATGTTAAATCCCTTGAACGACACTTCTGTAACCGTGGTAACTTACGCCCTACCTCTTGGATACACTGATATCTCTGTAGATACAAAGAACTTTGAGTAAAAGATCAAATATTACCAGAAGTAAAAAGGAAACGGACAAAAAAATTGCAGTCAGGGAAAAAACTTTAAGCAATATTTCAGGCATGCAAGTCCCGACAGCAGATTTTAAGAATGATCAAGTTTGAGTAATATTGCAAAGCATCAGAACACATAAAAATATTATTTTCACAAAATGAGAAGTAACCTTATACTGAACAAAATGTGTACTGGCATGCTGGACGCCATGTCTAAAGCTTTGAGGACATCCCTGTGGACACCTATTCCCAGTAATCAGTTTGTTTACTTATATATCACATTGTTATTGATGTTTATAAACTAGAAAAGATCTCTCAGACATGATAGTCCACACTCCAATACATACAGGTATCATTGTTTCATGACTATGCAGAAGTTATGAAATGTGACCTTTGACCCTTTCACCTTGACAAATTGCTATTTAAATATGATTTGGTCCAGAACTTGATGTTATGATAATATGGAGTTAATTTGATTAAAATATGTAAAGAGGATCTCAAAATATGATAATAATGTTAACAATGCTATATGTGACAATTGTGAAATCTGCCTCCCCTCCCCCATTCTCCACCGCACCATCAACGGGGGAATGAAGACGAAAATGATGTAAATAACAAAACATCAAGTACACATCACCTAGATTTCTTAACATCACAACTTTGAATTCCTAATATTTTCAAGGGACAAATTTAAGATCAATTTCTGTAAATCGACATCTTATGGGTACTCAGACATCCATTTCCTTCAGTTATGTGTTCCTTCAACTGTAACGTACAACAGCATTACTTATACCTGTCCAACTTTACAAGGTGGCTTGTTTTTTGCCTTAGAGCACTGTTTGAGGATGCGGCGTTGTTTACGTGTGGCATACTGTAGTATGTGAGGCGGGATATTGTCCATGTTACTGAGGTTGTCTAGAAACAGCTGGTTCTGTTCCTTCATCAAGATCTTCTGTTTATTTTTGGTGATTTTGCTGTAAACAAAATAATAATACTAATATGCTATAGAATCATGGGGAATATATTTGGTCAGTTCACAAAATTATGGTAAATACCACTTGTTTGGGTACATATTGTTCTAGTTGTTTTTTCTCAGTACTATTTATCAGGGACGTATAATACTGTATTATACATCCCTGTATTTATCAACAAAACTGATTCACTTTTATGGAAAACTACAAAATTAGATTATCACACAGTCTGATAGAAGATATTGCCAAATCTGGTTTAGACAATATATACATGAATTATTGCTCTTGATAATCTGTCCAGATTAAATGTTGCTCAAAGTTTTCAGCACATTTCACACAGAAACTTCATAGCATCTCATCCCTCATACATGCTGGCAAAATAAGAAGATCCTGGAGTCTTTTAGAAGTTTCAAAGAAGTGTTTTCAATTCATGTCATATTTGTAGTCCTAATTAACCATTGATCCTTCTCAGCACTCCGAGTTAACCTTTGACCTGAACATGCTCTACTATAAAAAGATTTGCTCTGCAGGTCTATACAACATAATTATTAAAACATCAAAACTCAAGATAATATGAATTTCAGGTAATGTTCTCTGATAATACAAATGTATTTGAGTCTTGACCTTGAAATATCTTATAGATTTAAAATATTTAGGAAAACTGATATGATTTCATTTCGTTATGAAAATATCATGACCCCATGCCTTCTCGGACTTGAAAAGAGGCTCCTTAAGATTTTATTTTACATATTTGGCCTCTTTGGTCTTGAAATTAGGTCAAGGTCATTCATCTGAGGAAAGTTTATGGCATTCTGTCTGAGATAACTACATACACTGGGCAGATATCAGAACATGGCTAATTAAGAAGCTGCTTGAATTTTAAAAGTTGATGAATGCACAACAAATGTAGATTATCCTTCATTAGTTTATGTCATGTGAGCTAAAAATGAGTAAATTGCAAAGTTAAGTAACCAATTAAAAGCTATCTTTATAACAGGGAGACGTAAATGAGTTTGAATGTCTATCAAATTATTCTACTTACCCTCTCTCAAGTAAGATTGTATCCCGCCAGGGTTTCCTCATTTGGACAAAGTCTTTATCGTCCACACTGAAACAAAACACAAATTCCTTACTATCTAAATCACAATTTCACTTATTCTTCATTCTTCAAAATACAATTCTTACTGGAGAAATGGCTTAGAGGAAATTCATTTAACTTTCTCAAAAGTATGAAAATTAATATGAATTTATAAACTTTTTTCTTTCAGAATTTCTCTTCATAGTATCATTTATTTCAGATATAATTTTTCAGCTTCCAGTTAATTTTAACACAAAGGTGGTGGATATATTTTTCTGTTCAAAACAAATTTCTGTTGAAATGACACAATCAGTTTTCAATATAACTGGGATGAAAATATAGTTACAGAAATATTGTATGTACTAGATAACTCAAGTATCTTCAGTGTATACCTAATTTTCATAAATTTAGCAATCCTTTCAAGACCACAAAAATTTAAAAAATACAAATTTGCCCGTGTTTATTGCTCACATATTTGTATGTTAATTCATTCACCTGGTCCTATGTTTTTTACAGGTACATTTGTGCATGCTTTAAATCTGAGCCTTTACTTTGAGTAAGTAATCATACAGCTTAGATCAATTTCTCAACTATCATTGAGAAAGTTCAAATGAGACAAAGAGGTCTTTTTATCACGTTTAAAACGCCATTGTAATGTTGGGAGATACAAATTTTCACAGGAATATTTTTGTGTATTTTAATACTTCCTATAATTTTCTTGAAACGTAGAAATTGAGAAAGAAATGAATTTAGAATAATTGCACGTGATACATTCAGCAGATTTCCACAACACACATCAGCAAAATAATCTGACATACAGCATATCCTACAGTGATACTTGTGATATAGTGACCTGGTTACTACCTTGTAGAATCTTTGGAGGTCTTAAGAAGTTTGAGGATTGACCGTCCATCCATGTGGTCAGGAATTGGAACTCCAGCCATGTCCAGTATGGTAGGTGCTAAATCAACATTCATCACAACATTGGATATCCTAAAAAAGACATCAAAACATTCTAACACTGAATCAGCTTAAAACAAGGGACATAACTCTACCTGCACTTGTATATAAGTGGAAAAACCAGAGCAGATAATAAGTTGATGGACATATGGCATTTACATAATCATACAGTGTTCAACTGTATGAAATAAATTCCTACAAAATCTACAACTACGTACTCAACAGATTGAAATAATGGACAGATGTGGGTAACACCTCATGATACATACAGAATCAGAAGGCAACGGGTATAACAAATTTAACCTTCCCATAAAGTACCTGGATCTGGGTTTGATTCCTGGTCCTCGGATGTAAAGTGGAACTCTGATATCGAAGTCGTAAGGCAAACCTTTGCCTTTGATAACACCATATTGACCCAAGTGGTAGCCGTGGTCAGATGTATAGATGATGTATGTATTGTCCAGTTCCCCCAGCATCCATAGTTCTGTGTACACCTGTCACGATCAACAAAACAATTCATAGTATTTCCCTATGAGAACCGGTAGGCCTTGTTCCAGTATACATGAATTTGTTTCTATTCGATGCAAATTCTAAAGAAATTACATACAGTAATCAATGGATATTTCAATTTTAAATAAAAAAACTCCCGGTAAAGTATTAATAACTGTGATTTAGAAAAAAAGAAAGAAAGAAAAAAAAAGAAAAAATGCTTCATCACTATAATACTATAATTTAAAGAAAATTACTAGAAAAAGTGTTTCTTGTGTTTTTGTGTTCAAGTATCCTTAATAAATTCCATTCTAGAATTTTAATCGATACCAGGTATTTTTTGAAAAATTAGACAAAAAATCAAATTCAACTTAATCATCATTGTAACAGCCACTAGAAACAGAAATTATTCTAGCAATCTGTCAGAAATTGATAGTGTCTAGATGTCTGAAGCAACAATAAAGTATGTACATTATGCTGTGTATTGATACCTTCTCCACCAAGTCATCTACTGACTGGAGAGTCTGTAGCCGCTTCTGTTGTAGGACATCAGTAAACTTCTGATGAATCGGTTCCATCTGTTTGGTGATCTTTAAAAGGTACTGTTTGTCAAGATTAGGTGCCACATTCCAAGTAGGTGTCCTGTGAACAAAGAGGAGCTATATTAGATGATCACGACACCCTACAGGCAAAGACAAAATGACTATCATACCTTGACAAAAATTGCTACGAGAACACGCTAGTCACATGATTCAGATGTATATAAAAATACTTTACACCATCTTCAAGGGGAGATAATTTCCTGGTGAAATAAATCTTAGATGGACATTTTACCATACATAAATTTCTGTGAGTACATGCATGTGAAAAAATTTCAAAGGCTTCAGATGTATGGAATATAGCTTAAAACCATGACAATGACTTAAATGGATTTTTTTTTATGAAATTGAACTGTTAAGTAGCTTACCTATGTAAAGTATTGTTGAAGAAGAGATGCTGATATTGTGGGGCAGAGTCTTCAGGGCCATGTGGTGCCGGGGCACCAAGAACCATTAGTACAGGCCTGGAACATGGAGACATCAGTGTTTAATGTTCAACGTTAATATTATATACCATAATAAAATTCATTGTGAAATCAGTAAATCTAGATGTGGGATAGACATATACATCAACGAAATAATGGAACACTGTATAATATCTTAGTGAATTTAATCTTGCTTTTTTATTCTCGATCAATAAAGAAAATATCAAAATTTGTTATTCAGCAAATGTTTTTACAGTGAGTCAAAATCTCAAAAAATATCTGTTTTGTCAGTTGTATACAGGGATACTTAAGTTATCTCCCTTGAAATACGCCGAAACAGGACAATCAGGAAACAACAACCTAATGAAACTAATCAAATATTTTTAACTAAAACTAATTTAACATGAAAATATAAGCAGAACTTGAAATATGAGCTATGAGTTACCTTCTTTTAAAGTACTCTTTGCTCTGTTTTAGGAAGGTAACACTGTCGTTGGCTATGAGATCTGTCAAGTAGTCACTATAGTAATTGTCTCCGTGCTCCATTTTGTTACCATTGAAGTTGATGGAATAGTTGTAGTAACGAGAGTTGCGGACCAGTCCAACCCACTCCCGCCATCCAGGGGGTATGTACGAACCATTATATTTGTTCAGGTACTTTCCGAAGTAACCTAAAAACAGTGCAACAAGTCTGAATATTAACATTGTACAAAATAATATCAGTTGTATATTACTGTCTATCAGCACAGCTTTTATATACTGCTACAGACCATTTAAAATTTATTTCATAAATCAGAGCATGTATTTTTTTATGGGGCTCAAATTTTGTGATTTTACGTAACTTTCTTTTTTGTTGGCACTTGATTTCAGAGTTAAATCTTGCTCACAGAGAGTAGTAGTGATATAATCAATGTTAACTTTTATCTAATTATCATTTTATTGAAATGAAAGTTCATGAATTTAGAGTACCTATGAATTCAATGAAAATAAATCCCCCACAAGAAATAATGATTTCACAGTAACATCAGCTAATTGTTTTTAACATCAGCTGAAAAAACACAACAAGGGCCATGGCGGCATGATATTTTATTCCAAAATCCTAAAAGGTAGTCATACCACAGTATGTACAGATGTACAAAGGAGGGCAAACTTATAGATTGACTAGTATAATGGGGGGTACCAAGGGCCATAACTCTGTATCAAAGACTAGACATCTCCACAAAAAAAGGACATACTGCCAGATGGACTGAGCAAACCTAATGTCTGGCTGGCATGATGGGGCACTAAGGGCCACAACTCTGTAACAAAGACTAGACATCTCCACAAAAAAAGGACACACTGCCAGATGGACTGAGCAAACCAAATGTCTGGCTGGCATGATGGGGGCACTAAGGGCCACAACTCTGTAACAAAGACTAGACATCTCCACAAAAAAAGGACACACTGCCAGATGGACTGAGCAAACCTAATGTCTGGCTGGCATGATGGGGCAATAAGGGCCACAACTCTGTAACAAAGACTAGACATCTCCACAAAAAAAGGACACACTGCCAGATGGACTGAGCAAACCTAGTGTCTGGCTGGCATGATGGGGCAATAAGGGCCACAACTCTGTAACAAAGACTAGACATATCCAGAAAAAAGGACATACTGCCAGATGGACTGAGCAAACCTAATGTCTGGCTGGCATGATGGGGGCACTAAGGGCCACAACTCTATCAAAGACTAGACATCTCCACAAAAAAAGGACATACTGCCAGATGGATTGAGCAAACCTAATGTCTGGCTGGCATGATGGGGCACTAAGGGCCACAACTCTGTAACAAAGACTAGACATCTCCACAAAAAAAGGACACACTGCCAGATGGACTGAGCAAACCTAATGTCTGGCTGGCATGATGGGGGCACTAAGGGCCACAACTCTGTAACAAAGACTAGACATCTCCACAAAAAAAGGACATACTGCCAGATGGACTGAGCAAACCTAATGTCTGGCTGGCATGATGGGGCACTAAGGGCCACAACTCTGTAACAAAGACTAGACATCTCCACAAAAAAAGGACACACTGCCAGATGGACTGAGCAAACCAAATGTCTGGCTGGCATGATGGGGGCACTAAGGGCCACAACTCTGTAACAAAGACTAGACATCTCCACAAAAAAAGGACACACTGCCAGATGGACTGAGCAAACCTAATGTCTGGCTGGCATGATGGGGCAATAAGGGCCACAACTCTGTAACAAAGACTAGACATCTCCACAAAAAAAGGACACACTGCCAGATGGACTGAGCAAACCTAGTGTCTGGCTGGCATGATGGGGCAATAAGGGCCACAACTCTGTAACAAAGACTAGACATATCCAGAAAAAAGGACATACTGCCAGATGGACTGAGCAAACCTAATGTCTGGCTGGCATGATGGGGGCACTAAGGGCCACAACTCTATCAAAGACTAGACATCTCCACAAAAAAAGGACATACTGCCAGATGGATTGAGCAAACCTAATGTCTGGCTGGCATGATGGGGCACTAAGGGCCACAACTCTGTAACAAAGACTAGACATCTCCACAAAAAAAGGACACACTGCCAGATGGACTGAGCAAACCTAATGTCTGGCTGGCATGATGGGGGCACTAAGGGCCACAACTCTGTAACAAAGACTAGACATCTCCACAAAAAAAGGACACACTGCCAGATGGACTGAGCAAACCTAATGTCTGGCTGGCATGATGGGGCAATAAGGGCCACAACTCTGTAACAAAGACTAGACATCTCCACAAAAAAAGGACACACTGCCAGATGGACTGAGCAAACCTAGTGTCTGGCTGGCATGATGGGGCAATAAGGGCCACAACTCTGTAACAAAGACTAGACATCTCCACAAAAAAAGGACACACTGCCAGATGGACTGAGCAAACCTAGTGTCTGGCTGGCATGATGGGGCAATAAGGGCCACAACTCTGTAACAAAGACTAGACATATCCAGAAAAAAGGACATACTGCCAGATGGACTGAGCAAACCTAATGTCTGGCTGGCATGATGGGGGCACTAAGGGCCACAACTCTGTATCAAAGACTAGACATCTCCACAAAAAAAGGACATACTGCCAGATGGATTGAGCAAACCTAATGTCTGGCTGGCATGATGGGGCACTAAGGGCCACAACTCTGTAACAAAGACTAGACATCTCCACAAAAAAAGGACACACTGCCAGATGGACTGAGCAAACCTAATGTCTGGCTGGCATGATGGGGGCACTAAGGGCCACAACTCTGTAACAAAGACTAGACATCTCCACAAAAAAAGGACACACTGCCAGATGGACTGAGCAAACCTAATGTCTGGCTGGCATGATGGGGCAATAAGGGCCACAACTCTGTAACAAAGACTAGACATCTCCACAAAAAAAGGACACACTGCCAGATGGACTGAGCAAACCTAGTGTCTGACTGGCATAATGGGGCAATAAGGGCCACAACTCTGTAACAAAGACTAGACATATCCAGAAAAAAGGACACTCTGCCCGATGTACATAGAGATGGAGTACAAACCTAAGCCTGGCTGGTGTTATTACTTCAGTTGTTATATCTCGTAGTACACTACCTGTACGATATCCTGCGTTATTGAGATAAGTGGCGAAGGTGTTAGGTTCGTGATTTTGTATCCAGTATTCCCCAGAACAGTTCTCATTGTTGGTATATACATGATGGTTATGAGGGTATAATCCTGTAAGGAATGATGATCGTGATGGACAACACATCGGTGACGACACAAAGGAATTATTAAATTCCAGGCCCTGGTCACGCATGATTCGAAGTGTCTTAGGCATGACTTCCATTGACCCTGAAAATCAAGACAGAAGTGGAAGTCAAATTTTTGAAACAAAAGAATCTTGACATTTTTGTATGATCCAAGAAAACAGTTTTGCGTAACAGAATTTTATGCATTTTTGAAGTAACACTTTCACATTACAATAGTTCTTGCCTTAAGATATATAACTGCATGAACCTAAAGTAATTATCAGTCTTAATCATGTAACATTTGATTTCAATTGAGAATGATTTATCATAAGTGAGTATAATTCGTAAGTCATAATCAATGTAATGTTTGATTTCATTGAGTATTTACCCAGTAATATAGTTTTATTCATTAGTCATGATCACTGCAGTGTTTGTAATAAGTAAATATTTACCCAGCAGTACATCTTGATCATCAGCCATAATCACTATGATGTTTGGTTTTGTTTGTTTGTTTTTCCTTCGATTAGGTCGACGTGGAGTAGAATCAACCCCTGCTGTCGCACACCAAGCTAAAATCCCAAAAATGAGCAACAGGTAGGAAACATGAAGCGAGGAAGACATACTGATTCGACTCTTGGTAGACTTGTCTTTGTTGTTAATTCACCATCTGAAAAAACAAAGTACAAAATATGTATAACATAGTAACTTAATTAATTGATTGAATTAATTGAATTCATAATTTTATCAAAAATATACGGCTTCCTTTGTATAGAGAAAATAACACCAGATTTATTGTATTACCAGAACATGGTCCTGATGCCTTTCTGAAAAAAATGAATGTATGGGATCAACAGCATCAAATCAAAGCCTCCTTGTTACCCACAAATATATATAACATCACTGAGTGTGTATGTACAACATTACAAAGGATGTACTTCATGACAGAACAATTTGTAAACAAGGGGATAGTCTACAAGCTATCTGTTAAGTGTGTTAATATGTATCTGTCAAGTGTGTAACTTATTTTATCCGTCAAGTATCTTACAACATATCTGGTAAGTGTGTTACAATTTATCTGTTGTTTCTGTCTAGTGTGTTACAATTTATCTGTTGTTTCTGTCTCGTGTGTTACAATTTATCTGTTGTATCTGTCTCGTGTGTTGCAATTTATCTGTTGTATCTGTCTAGTATGTTACAATTTATCTGTTGTTTATGTCTCGTGAGTTTCAATTTATCTGTTGTTTCTGTCTGGTGTGTTACAATTTATCTGTTGTTTCTGTCTGGTGTGTTACAATTTATCTGTTGTTTCTGTCTAGTGTGTTACAATTTATCTGTTGTTTCTGTCTAGTATGTTACAATTTATCTGTTGTTTCTGTCTAGTATGTTACAATTTATCTGTTGTTTCTGTCTAGTGTGTTACAATTTATCAGTTGTATCTGTCAAGTGTGTTACAATTTATCAGTTGTATCTGTCTAGTGTGTATTTTCGGAGATTTAAACTTAATTTTATAATTGTTTATTTTTAATTTGTTCATATAAGAACAGCTAGAGTAATATTAAATTGAAATTCACCAACAGAATATTTACATAAATATATATATATATATATACACAGACTGAATGTAGGTGGCACAATACTTCCTAACCATGTCTGTGATCCTCAGATATCTGATCACCTCACTTCAAAATGACACTGACTGTTCACGGGGTAATAAATGCTGCATACATAGCAAGACATATTTCCAAGATCAGAGGGAGCAACAGCTTAATGTAAGACAACGAAATAGCAGCTAATGGTAATTCTGATAAACATTGATAGACACAGTGGACGTACCTGTTAGTACTCAAGTCACAGGCTGTAATGCTGATTATTTACGGTACAGGAACAATACATGAGTGGCTATTTACTCTAAGCCACACACATTCAAAAAGATCAAAGGGATCGATTTTCTGTAATATATCATTACATCACTGCTGTGATGATTGTATATACAACACAAATCTACACTAGTATCATATTTCTCACGTTTAAACGTATGCTATTATATATAAAATTTAATTCACAGTGAAGCTAGACAACATACCTGCATGTGATGCCTATCAATCTCATTCAAAACCTGACCTACAACCTCCAATGACCTTTGACATTATGAATATCTTTATAGATGCAAATTGATCAAATAATCTTCATTGAACTCCAGGAGATAATTTGATCGCAATGATATAACATACACATAAATGATTTCCAAATAAGTGTCCTTTATTTTCAAAAATGTCTTTTATAATTAACAGGGTAGTGGGGGAGCTTGTTCTAACCTATAGGATCCTATATCATATTATTTTAAACAGTTTTCTTGTAAACAACGGATATAATTATGGTCAAACATGATCAAGGGTTTTCAATACAGAAACATGACTGTGATGCTGGACAATGGAAGACGAGAGAGAGCCATGAGTTAACCTCTAAATTTTGTTGGAATTCTAGACCCATAATTTTGAATTTTGTAACGATTAAAAATCTTTTTTTTTTTTTTTTAGGGATAAAATTTCCATCTTGATGGGTGTGTGTAGGGATGCAAAAATAACAATCTTCCCATTACCTCTTGTTATAAATATATATAAAAAAGTTATCAAACTGGATAACACAAAACTGGTAGTTATAAAAAGTAGTCATATCAAAAAACAATTAGTAAACACTATTTGACTTCAAAATTGAAATAAACTGAGAAATCTTGAAAGGCTTGAATCATAGTGTTACACACCTAGAAAGAATCAATGATCTACCTTTATCAGTGAAGTGTAGAAACACGGCAGGCTAAATCAGTCGGAATAACAAGAAACTAGGACTAAGTAGAGAGAAGTAAAACAAGAAATAGTAGAAATAGCAGTGGGGTAGGTGTGTATCAGTGTAAACAACCTTAGACCCAAGTGAACCCAGATTACCAATGTTAAAAGTCATTTTAGTAACGGTGAACAGGTGTGATGTGTTTGAGTTCTGGCATCCATACCCTCGGTCTTCTGTGAATAAATGTCTGACACTCCGTAAAAGAAATTTGTCAGTAGCTGGGTATAAACAGAAATAACAAATTAACGAAGGAAAAACATACATGTTTTAAGGTCGGACTAGTTCAGAGAACACCTGGCCCAAATTAGAGATCTCATTAAAGCTGAAATTGCTTTCAGTGGACATACTGGGTGGTCACTGTATACTGCAATTAAAATTTACCATGACCAAACAGCTAAATGTTTTGACTCATTCCTGTAAAGGAATGATATTAAGAATGACAGTGTAATTTAGCAGGTTTTATGATATTGAGATTTTATGGGTTTGTCAAGACGTTTGTGAAAGGAAATCTATTTAAATGCTGCTTGTTTTTCTGCTCAATCTCAGCTTCATTTATAAGTGACAGTCAACAGAGAAGGTATGATGTCAGTCAATAGAGAAGGTAGAATGTCAGTCAATAGAGAAGGTATGATGTCAGTCAATAGAGAAGGTAGAATGTCAGTCAATAGAGAAGGTAGAATGTCAGTCAATAGAGAAGGTAGAATGTCAGTCAATAGAGAAGGTATGAGTCAATGTCAGAAGGTATGATGTCAATAGAGAAGGTATGAATGTCAGTCAATAGAGAAGGTAGAATGTCAGTCAATAGAGAAGGTAGAATGTCAGTCAATAGAGAAGGTAGAATGTCAGTCAATAGAGAAAGTATGATGTCAGTCAATAGAGAAGGTAGAATGTCAGTCAATAGAGAAGGTAGAATGTCAGTCAATAGAGAAGGTAGAATGTCAGTCAATAGAGAAGGTAGAAAGGTGTCAGTCAATAGAGAATGATGTCAGTCAGGTATGAAGTCAATAGAGAAAGGTATGATGTCAGTCAATAGAGAAGGTAGAATGTCAGTCAATAGAGAAGGTAGAAGAAGGTGTCAGTCAATAGAGAAGGTATGATGTCATTCAATAGAGAAGCTATGTCAGTCAATAGAGAAGGTATGATGTCAGTCAATAGAGAAGGTATGATGTCAGTCAATAGAGAAGGTATGATGTCAGTCAATAGAGAAGGTATGATGTCAGTCAATAGAGAAGGTATGATGTCAGTCAATAGAGAAGGTAGAATGTCAGTCAATAGAGAAGGTATGATGTCAGTCAATAGAGAAGGTATAATGTCAGTCAATAGAGAAGGTATTATGTCAGTCAATAGAGAAGGTATGATGTCAGTCAATAGAGAAGGTATGATGTCAGTCAATAGAGAAGGTAGAATGTCAGTCAATAGAGAAGGTAGAATGTCAGTCAACAGAGAAGGTAGAATGTCAGTCAATAGAGAAGGTAGAATGTCAGTCAATAGAGAAGGTAGAATGTCAGTCAATAGAGAAGGTAGAATGTCAGTCAATAGAGAAGGTAGACTGTCAGTCAATAGAGTAGGTAGGTAGTCAATAGTGAAGGTATCCTGTCAGTCAATAGAGAAGGTATGATGTCAGTCAATAGAGAAGGTATGATGTCAGTCAATAGAGAAGGTATGATGTCAGTCAATAGAGAAGGTATGATGTCAGTCAATAGAGAAGGTAGAATGTCAGTCAATAGAGAAGGTAGAATGTCAGTCAATAGAGAAGGTATGATGTCAGTCAATAGAGAAGGTAGAATGTCAGTCAATAGAGAAGGTAGAATGTCAGTCAATAGAGAAGGTATGATGTCAGTCAAGAGAAGGTAGATGTAGAGGAGAAGGTATGATGTCAGTCAATAGAGAAGGTATGATGTCAGTCAATAGAGAAGGTAGAATGTCAGTCAATAGAGAAGGTATGATGTCAGTCAATAGAGATGGTAGAATGTCAGTCAATAGAGAAGGTATGATGTCAGTCAATAGAGAAGGTAGAATGTCAGTCAATAGAGAAGGTATGATGTCAATAGTCAATAGAGAAGGTATGAATCAGTCAGTCAAATAGAGAAGGTAGAATGTCAATAGAGAAGGTCAAATAGAGAAGGTAATGTCAGTCAATAGAGAAGGTATGATGTCAGTCAATAGAGAAGGTAGAATGTCAGTCAATAGAGAAGGTATGATGTCAGTCAATAGAGAAGGTATGATGTCAGTCAATAGAGAAGGTATGATGTCAGTCAATAGAGAAGGTAGAATGTCAGTCAATAGAGAAGGTAGAATGTCAGTCAATAGAGAAGGTATGATGTCAGTCAATAGAGAAGGTAGAATGTCAGTCAATAGAGAAGGTATACTGTCAGTCAATAGAGAAGGTATGATGTCAGTCAATAGAGAAGGTAGAATGTCAGTCAATAGAGAAGGTATGATGTCAGTGTCAGTCAATAGAGAAGGTAGAATGTCAGTCAATAGAGAAGGTATACTGTCAGTCAATAGAGAAGGTATGATGTCAGTCAATAGAGAAGGTAGAATGTCAGTCAATAGAGAAGGTAGAATGTCAGTCAATAGAGAAGGTATGATGTCAGTCAATAGAGAAGGTAGAATGTCAGTCAATAGAGAAGGTATGATGTATGAGTCAAATAGAGAAGGTAGTCAGTCAATAGAGAAGGTAGAATGTCAGTCAATAAGAGAAGGTATGATGTCAGTCAATAGAGAAGGTATGTCAGTCAATCAGTCAATAGAGAAGGTATGATGTCAGTCAATAGAGAAGGTATGATGTCAGTCAATAGAGAAGGTATGATGTCAGTCAATAGAGAAGGTATGATGTCAGTCAATAGAGAAGGTATGATGTAGTAATAGTGTGTCAGTCAATAAGAAGGAGAATGTCAGTAGTGTTATGGATGTCTGTAGATGATGTAATAGAGAGAAGGATGAGGTAGAGAAGGTGTGTCAGTCAATAGGAATGTATGATGTCTGTATGATGTCATAGTGGTATGATGTCAGTCAATAGAGAAGGAGAGGTCAAGAGAAGGTGTTATTAATAGAGATGTCTGTGGTCATAGAGAAGGTATGATGTCAGTCAATAGAGAAGGTAGAATGTCAGTCAAGAGAAGGTTGATGTAGGATGTCAGTGTGGTATAGTATGATGTCAGGAGAGAGTCAGTCAATAGAGATGTATGATGTCAGTCAATAGAGAAGGTAGAATGTAGTCATAGAGAAGGTATGATGTCAGTCAATAGAGAAGGTAGAGGTATGATTAGAGAAGGTGTGTCAGTCAATAGAGAAGGTAGGTCAGTCAATAGAGAAGGTAGTCAGAGAGAGAAGTGTGTCATCAATAGAGATGTCTGAGAAGGTGTCAGTCAATAGAGAAGGTAGGTAGAGAAGTCAGTCAATATTATGTCAGTCATGTCTGAGAAGGTGTCAAGAGTCAAAAGAAAGGTATGATGTCAGTCAATAGAGAAGGTATGATGTCAGTATGATGTAGAGAAGGTTGTCAGTCAATAGAGAAGGTATGAGTCAGTTGTGTTATTAGGATGTCTGTGATGTTAATAGTTGTGTCAGTCAATAGAGAAGGTAGAGTCAGTCAAGTGTGTCAGTAGATAGAGAAGGGAGACGTAGTGTTATAAGGATGTCTGTGTTATTGTTGTGGGAGGGAGACGTTGTGGATTATTGTGTTATTAGGATGTCTGTGGTATAGTTGTGGGAGGGAGAGGTAGTGTTATTAGGATGTCTGTGGTATAGTTGTGGGAGGGAGAGGAAGTGCTATTAGGATGTCTGTGGTATAGTTGTGGGGAGAGAGATGTAGTGTTATTAGGATGTCTGTGGTATAGCTGTGGGAGGGAGATGTAGTGTTATTAGGATGTCTGTGGTATAGCAGTGGGAGGGAGAGGTAGTGTTATTAGGATGTCTGTGGTGTAGTTGTGGGAGGGAGAGGTAGTGATATTAAGATGTCTGTGGTATAGTTGTAGGAGGGAGATGTAGTGTTATTAGGATGTCTGTGTATAGGGAGAGGTAGTGTTATTAGCAGTTGTGGGAGAGAGGTAGTGTTATTAGGATGTGTGTGTGTGTGTGTGTGTGTGTGTGTGTGTGTGTGTGTGTGTGTGTGTGTGTGTGTGTGTGTGTGTGTGTGTGTGTGTGTGTGTGTGTGTGTCTGTGGATTGTCTGTGGGAGGGAGGTAGTGTTATTAGAATGTCTGTGGTATAGTTGTGGGAGGGAGAGGTAGTGTTATTAGGATGTGTGGTATATTTGTGGGGGAGAGGTAGTGTTATTAGGATGTCTGTGGTATAGTTGTTGGAAGGAGAGGAAGTGTTTGTCATTAGGGTCTGTGGTATAGTTGTGGGAGGGAGATGTAGAGAGGTGTAGTTGTGGGAGGGAGAGGTAGTGATATTAAAGATGTTGTGGTATATTTCTGGAGGGAGAGGTAGTGTTATTAGGATGTCTGTGGTATAGTTGTTGCAGGAGAGGAGTTATTAAGATTGGTATAGTTGTGGGATTAGGGTTATTAGGATCTGTGGTATAGTTTAGTGTTATTAGGATGTCTGGAGAGGAGAGGGAGAGGTTGTGTTATTAGGATGTGTGTGTTGTGGGAGGGAGAGGAAGTGTTATTAGGATGTGTGTGGTAGAGTTGTAGGAGGGAGAGGTTGTGTTATTAGGATGTCTGTGGTATTGTTGTGGGATGATTAGGATGTCTGTTTGTATGCTATTAGACCTGTGGTATAGTTGTGGGGAGAGAGATGTAGTGTTATTAGGATGTCTGTGGTATAGCTGTGGGAGGGAGATGTAGTGTTATTAGGATGTCTGTGGTATAGCAGTGGGAAGGGAGTGTTATTAGGATGTCTGTGGTGTAGTTGTGGGGAGGGAGAGGTGGTGAATATAAAGAAGTGTCTGTTAGGACACTGGTTGTGGGAGTGGAAGACGATATAGGAATGATTATCAGGTGTTATCTAGAAGTACTAGTTATCACTTGATGTGGTAGTCTCCCAGTACATGCCCCATTTACAATAACACAAACCTTATACCCTCGGAATTCTTACAACACACCGATCACAGAGCTTAAAAATGAAGAAAATTTCAAATGTGTATTCAAAGAATTCAATCTTCATACAAAAACCTTTCTTGTGATTCATGTAACAAGCAAATCACATCAAATCTGAATTCTGAACCAGAAAGGTGTATAAAACCCCCAGTAAAAACTATCCTGTAACAGTAGAGAATACAAATTACCGATTTGAATGGGACCTTTATTTTTTTGCTCAGGTCAGGATGTCTTCGTGCATGTTTCACACATTTACGGCATCAAGTATCCTTCGTTAGGATTCTGTACTATAGCACTAGCATACAGATTCAATATCATTGTGAAATCATAGTCATCCCCAAATTTACTTACATTCACTTACACTGTCATTTAGTGAAAAACTGAAAAATTAAAAAGAGTACCAAATCCTAAAGTCAGGTTGGCTGACAAAATATTCTTCAGCTGGTTGGTTTTAGCTGTAAAAGAAAGTAGAATTGGACTGCATGCAGGAGTTTTTCTTAGTTGTTAACAATTTTTTCATAGACCTCCGAGACAGAAACAATGAGTGTAACCCCTGGAGTAATGTGGATGGTTATAGAGGTGTAGGCAATGAGTGTAACCCCTGGAGTATTGTGGATGGTTATAGAGGTGTAGAGAGTAATGAGTGTAACCCCTGGAGTAATGTGGATGGTTATAGAGGTGTAGAGAACAACCATGATTGTAACTCCTGGAGTAATGTGGATGGTTATAGAGGTGTAGAGAGCAATGAGTGTAACCCCTGGAGTATTGTGGATGGTTATAGAGGTGTAGAGAGTAATGAGTGTAACCCCTGGAGTAATGTGGATGGTTATAGAGGTGTAGAGAGCTATGGGTGTAACTCCTGGAGTATTGTGGATGGTTATAGAGGTGTAGAGAGCTATGAGTGTAACCCCTGGAGTAATGTGGATGGTTATAGAGGTGTAGAGAGGTATGAGTGTAACCCCTGGAGTAATGTGGATGGTTATAGAGGTGTAGAGAGCTATGAGTGTAACCCCTGGAGTAATGTGGATGGTTATAGAGGTGTAGAGAACAAAAATGAGTTTAACTCCTGGAGTATTGTGGATGGTTATAGAGGTGTAGAGAGCAATGAGTGCAACCCCTGGAGTAATGTGGATGGTTATAGAGGTGCAGAGAGCAACAATGAATGTAACCTCTGGAGTAATGTGGATGGTTATAGAGGTGTAGAGAGCAATGAGTGTAACACCTGGAGTAATGTGGATGGTTATAGAGGTGTAGAGAGTAATGAGTGTAACCCCTGGAGTAATGTGGATGGTTATAGAAGTGTAGAGAACAACAATAAGTGTAACCCCTGGAGTATTGTGGATGGTTATAGAGGTGTAGAGAGCTATGAGTGTAACCCCTGGAGTAATGTGGATGGTTATAGAGGTGTAGAGAGGTATGAGTGTAACCCCTGGAGTAATGTGGATGGTTATAGAGGTGTAGAGAGCTATGAGTGTAACCCCTGGAGTAATGTGGATGGTTATAGAGGTGTAGAGAACAAAAATGAGTTTAACTCCTGGAGTATTGTGGATGGTTATAGAGGTGTAGAGAGCAATGAGTGCAACCCCTGGAGTAATGTGGATGGTTATAGAGGTGCAGAATGTAACCTCTGGAGTAATGTGGATGGTTATAGAGGTGTACAAATGAGTGTAACACCTGGAGTAATGAATGTAACCTCTGGAGTAATGTGGATGGTTATAGAGGTGTAGAGAGCAATGAGTGTAACACCTGGAGTAATGTGGATGGTTATAGAGGTGTAGAGAGAAATGAGTGTAACACCTGGAGTAATGTGGATGGTTATAGAAGTGTAGAGAACAACAATAAGTGTAACACCTGGAGTAATGTGGATGGTTATAGAGGTGTAGAGAGCAATGAGTAATGTGGAATAGGAGTGCTGAGTGTAACCTGGAGTAATGTGGATGGTTATAGAGGTATAGAGAGCTATGAGTGTAACTCCTGAGAGTGGAATAATGTAGAGAGCTATGAGTATAACACCTGGAGTAATGTGGATGGTTATAGAGGTGTAGAGAGCAACAATGAGTGTAACCCCTGGAGTAATGTGGATGGTTATAGAGGTGCAGAGAGGTATGAGTGTAACTCCTGGAGTAATGTGGTTGGTTATAGAGGTGTACAGAGCAACAATGAGTGTAACCCCTGGAGTAATGTGGATGGTTATAGAGGTGTAGAGAGCAAC
>NW_026782800.1:600000-635727 GCF_031769215.1 Ylistrum balloti | reverse complement strand
ATATCGTTATATATCGTTACAATCGTTACATCCCCCTTTTCAAATTTGAAGATTGTTTCACACAATTTTAACCAAGTCTCTGATAAAAAAAACTTTAACTAAATATTTTGAGCTACTCCACGAGATGTTAACAGTCTTTGTATAACTAATCGCGATAGTGCCACATTAAACACGTTATCGTTAACACAGTCTCTGGTCGGCAAGATGCTAACTATAGACTAACACTTCAACTATAATAATAAAGTCCAATTCTGGTTTACTTTAACTATAACAAACTAAACTACAAACTATGACTAGTAAATATAAATGGATTGGCACATTAAATGACATCTTGGCACAGGTTCCTCACATCTGGTAATCCTTGAACCGTTTTGGCAGGACACTTCGTCCCCGGGTCGTCATTTTCACTGGTGTTACTGCGGCTGGTTCCTGATTAACGGACGTCGGACTCCTCTGTTTAGAAAGTAGTGCCTGCTGAGACACTGACGACGCATCAAGCTGACTAGACACTGGAGTGTACACCTCGGGTGGTGTATCAACATGGTTTGAAGATGAATAGTTAATTTCAACGTCGTTTTGCCTTACGTCACTTGGCGTTACTTCAACGTCGTCTCTTTCGACAACCATCCTTTCTTTGGTGGGTTTCAAATCCAATCTGTTCCTGCGGTAACTCCTTCCATCCTCCGTGCGGACCTTATACGACCTGATGTCAACCTGACCTTCAACCGTTGCCTTTGTCCATCCATTAGTCTGTCCATTCCGTAATGGCCTGATCCGTACAGTATCTCCTCGTTTCAAACTGTTCAGATCTGTTCTACGAGACTTTCTGTCGTAGTGAAAAGTTTCTTTTGCCTTTCTTTCCATGAGTTTTTCTCTGGTGTTTTTCACTATCTGTGGCTCTAATTTCCTCGACAACATCGGTAGTAGAGTTTTAGCTCGTCTTCCAAGGAGTCGTTGAGCTGGAGATGACCCTATCCCTTCGGTAGTAGTGTTTCTCCACTCCAGGAGAGCTATGTATGGGTCTGTGGAGTCGTGGAGCGACTTCCCCATTAGTCTCTTAGCTGTTTTAACAGCATTCTCAGATTTTCCATTTGATTGTGGGTATCCCGGTGAGCTTGTGACATGTTCTATGTCATATTTCTCAGTAAAGTTCTCGAACTCACGGCTATTGAAAGGTGGCCCGTTATCTGTCACTAGAATATCAGGAATTCCTTGACGCGCGATATGGGCTTTCAACTTGTTTATAACATCTTTCCCTGTCTTAGTTGTAAGACGATCAACTTCGAAGAAGTCAGAGTAGTAATCAACTGTGATTAAATAACTCTTCTGGTTCAACTCGAATAAATCACAACCCAATTTCTGCCATGGGCGTGCTGGAACCTCATGACTGATCATTGGTTCACGGTGTTGTTTACTTCCAAATGTGTTGCACGTGTCACATGCATTTGTAAACTCTTCGAGATCCTTGAACATGTTTGGCCAATAGACGCTTTCTCGTGCACGTCGTAAGGTACTCTGTAGTCCTACATGTCCCGAGTGAAGTCTCACTATCGTGTCATGGCGCTGGCTCAGTGGTACAACGACCCTGTCGTTTTTGAACACTAGTCCATTCTGTATAGTCATTTCCTCTCGATATGGGAAATATATGTGCATAGCCTTAGGCAATTGTTCTTTGCTATCTGGCCATCCTCGTCGGATCACTGACTTTAAGAGGCAGAGATCTTGGTCACATTCTGTGGCCTGTTGTAGAGCAGATAGTCGTTTCTCACTTATTGGAAGATGTTGTAGCATGTTTATCTCTTCCTCGTCAAGGGTGAACACATGTTCATTGTTCTGCTTTTCTTCAGACTGATATGGTAGATATGCTCTGCTTAGTGTGTCTGCCATATACATCTCCAACCCATGCTTGTATACTACCTCATATTCAAATCTCTGTAAGCGTAGAAGCATCCTTTGAAGTCTCTTTGGCGCGCTCGCCAGACTTTTCTTGCATATTATCTCCAAAGGTTTGTGGTCCGACTCTACCAGGACTTTCTTGCCATATACATAGGTTTCAAATCTCTCCAGACCAAACACTACCGCTAAAAGTTCTTTTTCTATTTGCGCATAGTTTCTTTCTGTTGTGGTCAAAGCTCGCGACGCGTACGCGACGGGGTGATCATCCTGCATCAGACATGCGCCTAATCCAGCCTCTGATGCATCACATTGGAGAGTGATAGGTTTTCCTGGATCAAAATACCTCAACACAGGAGTGTCGGACAACATAGTCTTGATTTTCTCAAAACATTCTCCATGAATGCTGTCTTCCCAACAAAACTCATTCTCATTCTTCAGCAGGTTACGCAGTATTGTAGTTACCTGTGATATGTTGGGTGCAAACTTCTGCACATAGTTGACCATGCCCAGCAGTCTTTGAATAGCTGCCTTGTCTGTAGGTGTTGGCATGTCTACAATAGCTTTGATCTTTGCTGGGTCCACTTTCAGTCCTTCTGCTGATATTACATGTCCCAGGTATGTAACAGACTTTAACCTCAGTTTCAGTTTTTCCTTGTTGATTTTCAGATTCTTTTTCTGACATCTATCAAACAGAGCCTGTAATTTCTTGTCATGATCTATGAGAGCTTCTTCATCTGTCTCACCACACCCATATACAAGAATGTCATCGTGTATAGCCATGGTACCCTCTAGTCCTTCTAGCGCCTTGTCCACTCTACGTTGGAACTCCTCCGGTGCTGGACTTATACCAAATGGCATCCGTCTCCACCTATATCTTCCCCAAGGCGTACCGAATGTTGTTAAATAGCTGCTCTCCTCATCCAACTCCACCTGCCAAAATCCATCCTTTGCATCTGCGACAGTAAAAATCCTCGCTTTGTGTAATTCTGGCAGAATAGCATCAATAGTTGGGGTTGGGTAGTGGTTACGCTTCAGCGCTTTGTTGAGCGGCTTCGGGTCAATACATAACCTGACCTTTCCTGATGGTTTAGTCACTACTACCATCGATGAAATCCATTCAGTAGGGGTTTTCACAGGTGTGATTATCTCCAGTTTGCTCAGTCTGTCAAGTTCATCTTTCAGTTTCTCTCTAACTGCTACTGGAACTTTTCTCGTTGGTATCTGTACTGGTTGTACTGTCCTGTCTACCTCTAACTGTAGCTTTCCAGGAAGTTTTCCCAATCCTTCAAAAACAGAATTGTATTTCAAGGTCAAATCCTGGTCATCTGTTTTTACAGCTTGGACACGCTCGAGTCCTTCGGTTTGAATACAAACATTCTTGTTTACTGTGATCAGTCCCATTTGCTGAGACGCTTGTGCTCCTAGTATTGCCTGGACATTTCCTCTGACAATTACAAACTCGACGCTGTTTCTTTTTCCAGTTGCTGGGTTCACGACCCTCACGCGCCGTTTTCCTAAGGGCTTCGTTTCCGTTTTGTTAAACATAACAAGTCGTATTGTGGTATCCTCAAGATCTCTCAGCTCATTATCTCTGAAGATTTTCATATACATTTTCTCTGGCAAAATGTTCACTGTTGACCCACAGTCTACTTGAAACAAAACATCTTGGTCTTGAATAAACATCTTTGCCTGTGTTCGTTTGCTGTAGTCGTTAATAGCATTCACATGTCTAATAGTTAACACAAACTCATCGTCGTAGTCATCTTCATCTACATAGTGGACCTTCTTTGTTAACTTCTGTTTGTGTACGGGTTTCTGTTGTGCACGACCTTGACATTTTATCTCAAAATGGTTGTCTCTTCCACACTTGTGACAGGTCTGACCCCAAGCTGGACAAGCTTCCTTTTTGTGAGCATGTATACGACCACAAAATTTGCATTCAATTTTCGACTTCGACTTACTAAACGACTTTTCATTCTGTCTTTGTCCCTTTGTTTGATGTTTACGTACCACATGGACTTCTTCCTGAGTAATTTCTCGAAGTTGTTTGGATGTTTTCTCGCTTGCTCTACATACGTCAATGCATGTATTTAGTTTCAGCTTGGCATCTTGCAACAGCTTTTTTCTAGTGTTGTTATCACGTATGCCTATCACCTTCCTGTCGCGAATTAGATCGTCCTCTAACGCACCGTAATTGCAGGTTTTTGCTAGTGTTCTTAAAATGGAGACATATGTGTCAATGTTTTCACTTTGTTCCTGGTCTCTCTTGTTAAAGCAGTATCTTTCATACGTTTCGTTTGTTTTTTCTACACAAAATGTGTCAAATTTCTGTATTACTAGGTTAATGTCTTTAGCTTGGTCTTCGGTTTCGAACTCAAAACCCTCAAAAATCTCCAGCGCATCAGCGCCTATACACGTGAGAAATGTTGCTGTACGTAAGCTTTTATCCTTTGTTGATAAACCCGTAGCTATTTCATAGTTGTCCCACACCCGTTTGAAACGCTTCCACGATTGTGTAAGATTAGATTTTAGATCTAATTTGGGTGGGAATGGTATGTTGAACGCTGGTAAGTTTATGACAGGTTGTGGGGCCGGGGGTTCCATTGTTTACATAAGCTTGATTTTGGCGGTAGTCTTCACCACGTGCTTGGTAACCGTTCGGTCAATTGACATTTACTGTGGGGTATTACACAATATTTCTACACCGTGCGGTGTTTCATCATCGACATCAATCACTTACAGTTCATGTCCCCGTCTTCTGACACCATGTAACGTTATCTAACGTTAGTAAATAAAGAAGAAAGCTTCACTGTGTCGTCCACTCTATATTGGTTATCGCCATCTTGTACACAACAACGCCACCTAGCGGTAACAGGGAGTAGCTCATTATTTACCTTAGGCTGACTGGGGAGCGGTCATTATTTATACACATATATATATCGTTATATATCGTTACAATCGTTACAGAAATTTGTAAATACAATGACAAAGACTCACGTTTATGGTGGTAAATTTTGCGAGGCGATGCCAATATGGCGGCTTAACTGTCTTTTCCGCGCGATGCATTGTGGGAGTCATATACATTTGTATATCTTTCTATTTTTCTTTTTTCGAAAATTTACTTCCCGTTTAATACTGTTGATAACTATTAAAAATACTGATATATGTAGTTGAAAATAAAAATAACTAAAATAAGAATGATTTAGAGTAGCATAAAATTTTGACGGAAACAGCCGGGGTGCTCTGTGCTGCTGGACCCTGAAAGAAGACGGCGGCTGAAAGAAGATGGCGGGTAATTCATGTAGGTAGGTATCACTATATATATATATGTTAGCTGAATTTGAAGTCAATACTTATACTGAACTATCAATTGCATTTTTTGCAACAATTCATTTGGAATGAGCCTTCGCGTCTATTGAATTTATGCTTGACGGCGACGCGCAAGCTGGGCACTGCCGCCATAACACTTTTTTTTCAAAATATTTTCAAGACTTTTCCCTTGAAGCAGTATGCATTTGAAAAATGTTATGTAAGCATCTAGCACATTTTTGTTGCTTCCGTAAAGTATTTCAGTATTTTGAAATGGATTTATTTTGGAATGATCGTTTCATAATGGTCTCATCGCAGTCACTTCTGTCAGTGGCCCAACAGATCGGAAATCAACCAGAAAAAAAACTTATCCGTAATATTGTACTGTACTACTTGCGCTACCGTGAATAGATCTAGGAATCTGTCTGGGTAATATATCGATTTTACTTTAAAATATCGGTCACTGTCCGCGCTATTGTAGGTCTAGCTCTTTCAAATTTCTGATCGGAGATAATTTATAAGTACCCCAACGGCCAAAGGCCAGAGTATGAAATCGTACGGGAACTCTACAGCTATGCTAATTTTAAGGTTTACATGTGAAGTTAATATATATAGTTTTAGCTTAATTTTAGTTTTTGTCTTTCTGACATGATGTCTCGTTGATTCTGTTGAAGAGTGATGCATGTGAACGATTACTGGGAATAATGAAGATGTCAATTAACATCTGATTCCCGGAAAGTATTTTAATAAAGATTAGGATAAACCTAGCAAAGTGTTAGGTCCCAGTGTGAATGTGTAAAGTTCCAGTGTGAATGTGTAAAGTCCCAGTGTGAATGTGTAAAGTATTATTGGTACAATTGAACTTTTTGATATATGTACTGTATTTGTTCATCTCAGAAATTTCAGTATTATGTCAACTGCGTCCACTTTCAGTTCAACACTTTTGATTCATCAATTTTACCCAGCCCTAGGCTCAATATTTGTCATTAATTGTCGACTGTTTTTTAGAGTTTTGTTTTCATGGTGAATGGAATGAAATGAGATAAATAGTCTAACCAATACCCCTCGAGAGCTAATTAAGACATTGCAGTATTATCATTTTGGGCCTTATTAAAAGTCAAATTGCAACTTTTAAGAAACTCAAGTGACTGTAAGTACAACAATAAGATGTCAATAATCAATGAAATTGATTAATTGAGAAGACATTTTCTTAGTACAGTTAACCAGGCTTTGTAGTGGTTTGTTCAGAACTGTAGTTCTGGTTAAGTAACCATTAATTGTGTCCTTTCAGTTACAATGACATACATTTTTGAAATACCTCTACTGTAGCTAAATATGGCATTTGTAATAGACAGCCAACATTAATTTTGTGATAGACATAGCCAAATTTAATTTTAGGATCATTTAGGACAGCTACTGTTTGTAACAGGCATGGGTTCAATTACATGATGATGTAATTAATGAAATTACAATTACATTATGAAAATGGCATTGCCATTGCATGACGGTCCAATGTAATTAATTAAATTACACATTACCTTTCAAGTCATAATGATTTTTGAAATACAAACGTCAAAATAAATTATCATACTGCACAGATTTATCTCATGAATTTAACTTTATGATTCAATCTCTGTATGACCATGGTCAAGATATTCTTATTTTCTAGCTGTCCATCACTTCATAATTTGACAGTCCTGAATGACAAAACAATTAATTATATTTAATATAGACTCCTATTGGGAAGTTCAAGACTATAAGCTTATACAGAAGTGTATATTTCTTGTACATAATCATAGCAATAAAGAAATATAGTTATTTATTTGCTTTACTCTCTTTCAGCAGGTGGATGTCCCTGAAGAAATGAAATCTGGAATGGTAGAAGGTATCTCTTGATTATTCTAACTTGGAATTGGCCATTGTGACCAACAATGGATTTGAGGACCTTATGGTGGAGAAAAACGTCCTTCTTTCCGACCTCCAATTAGATGTTGAAGATGGTTAATCACTTGAGGATATGCTAACAACCATGTTGCCTTTTAAGGTCACAGTACTCTCTAAAGGCGGCAATATAATTACCATCACAAAAGAAGAATCAACAAATGGCAGAAACTAAAAAAATGTGGAAAAGATCATTGTATGCTGCATTTGTAGTAAATTTCTTTACAATCTTCAATTTACTTAAGTAGAAAGATTCACTAGTTATACCAAGTTTATGTAGAAAGGCTCACTGTATACTGAGTTTGTAGTGTACATAGAAAGGTTTACTTATTTTTTTTTTCTGAGTTATGTATATACAATATATAAAAAAACTTTTTGTAGAAAAAATCACCGCATACTGAGTTTGTTGTTTACAAATGTGTAGAAAAGATCGCTGTATACCGAGTTTATAGTTTACAATTGTCTAGAAAAATCACTGTATACTGAACATAATACAACTTCTGTTTAAAACCTTCATTTAAACTTAGACATGTATTTTTTTTTATTTATCTTAAAAGTCTACCTACAACAATTTTGTGTATGCAATCTTGTACTAGGATATTGACATGACACGATTACATTGCTGATCAAAGCATGGAAAGTATACTGAATAAAGAAAACAAGATATAAGCATCTTTATCATGTTTTTATTTTTATTATTATCATTATTATTTTTCCATGATGTCTGTCCACATGGAATTTGTAAGCACTCTTGTGCATTCTTATACCACCAAAAGGGTGGGTAAATCGAATCAAGTTGTCTATCTGTCCATCCATCTGTTTGTCTGTCTGTAGACACATCTTGTCTAGACAACTCCAATGAAACTACAGTAATATTCGGGACAATGTGTAGATGTGCATGCACCATTTTCCCCTGGAAATATTGATTGCCATGGCATCTGGTCAATATAGACAGGTTTTGCATGTCGGTCAACTTCTAAACCTGTGGACCAATTTCAACAAAACTTCGCAGGAATATTAGGGAACATGTGCACATGCCGCTGTGTTTCAGAGGATGTTTTTTTGCAAAAGGTCACCATGGGGAGATAACTAAGGCTGTGGGTGATGGGGGTATTAGTTATCATTTGGATTACAGTTTCAGTTATCCCTGGGCAATGTGGAGAGGATATAGTAATGATTTTGAGGATTGAATGTAGAGGTCACAGTACTTGCATAAGTACTATATGATTACCTTGTAAACGCATTGAGACCAAGACAGTTAGTATACCTTAATCAAATTTGGAACATGTATCCCTTGTGAGGAGAAGTCGGTTTCTTTAGAAATTCAGGGTCAGATATCAAAGATCAAGGTCACAGTCAAAAAACGGATAGTTGCATGGGGGTGTTTTTCCATTGTATTACCCTCGTTTTTCTATCAAATTTCACAACCTAAAAGATATTCACATCTTGTAAATTTCAAGGTTCAAGGTCACTGTAAGGATGTTAAAAAAAATGATAATACAAGAGGAATAAAATATCTTGTGACAAGTTTTAGAGAACAAAGAATATATAAACATGAAAAATTGGAACAAAGTCAATATCTACTTGAAGATTCCCAGAAAAAGTACAAGGAGAATAAGACCAGGTTTTCTGGAAGAATAGGCATCTTCTATTTTAAGTTATGGTGACAAGTCATGTTTGTTTTAGAAAATTGGCACTCTTATGCAGTCATTTACAAACAATCTGGAAAATGAAGCTGTCCAATATTTGTATGTAGCATGTTATTTGCATGATGGTCTAACTAATGGTCTTAAACCAATAGGATACACAGTCTTTAAAGTGATAATATGGTGTCCATGATCAACATTCCCTACAATGTATCCAAAGAAATGGACAACTTCCCTATCATTGCATCTTGGAGCCTACTTGGGACATGTATTACATAAGTAATACTACTATGCTTGTTATTTCTGATATCTGCTGGTCATTTTTTATGGGCTGCAATGATTTACTGATTGCATATAGTTGGTTTCAGTATATAGCAAGCTAATAACAAAGAATTTATTTTTTAATGGTCTTAGCATACCAGTACTTTCAGTACTTTGATTATATCTATGATGTAAAGATGTAAAAATATCAGATAATATATATAAGACATACAATTTTTAATATATAAATTTAGAATTAGACACAGCAGGGTCAAACAATGAATCTAACTGCATCGTTCATCTGTTTCGTCCTTGTAGGACTCGTCAATGATGGTGAGGTCCTAGTAGCCTATTTGGCGACTAAGGAAAATCCAAAGTGGTTAAAAGAAAAGTCAAAATCTATACAAGGAGGCGAAGAACCCTCGTAATTAAGTAAATAATGTAAATTTCATATTTCAGACAAATTTAAAACTGAGTCAAGAACATGTGTATATTCTGAACCGTGTCACTCTACGAAAGCAGTTAAATGTGGCTTACCGTATATACGCGCCTATAAGCCGGATTTTCTGGAGTAAATTTATGACCTCCGAGGAGGGGTCCGGCTTATAGGCGAGTCATTGACCGTGAGCAAAAAATCACACCATAATTTTCCAAAAATGTTCTGTGCGGGAATGTGTATACATAGTACTTACGGCAATTACGAAGAACAAATGATCAATCAAGGCAGACCGATGGTCAATTAGCATGGTGTAAACGAGGTGGGTAGCACGTGCACAATGATTTGATAGATATTAATGACACCATGCCGCGTTGTCCTGATTGGTCCGTTTTCAACATTACACACCTACCAGAACTTCCTTAAGTTCCTGGTTGGACACGTATGCAGGTAGGGCGTGGAAATGAATTGTGATTGATCTGTGCGTTTGATCGAAGGACTGACGATCGAACTGTATAATCTTCCATGTTTATAAACACAACAAGAACTTGAAAAAATGTAATGACATTTTATTGAAATACCGTTATGTCTTTATAAATATTGAGAGCAGAAACGATCTTTTAACATTAAATTTTAACTGACTTGGCACTCTCCATCTCCACGATCATGACAAACACGTATCGGTACATGATCTCATTTCTGAAATAAAAATACCTACGGTAGATTTCCAACAAAATTTTATTCACGATCATTTAACTTTACTTCCAGAAAGTTTCACTCGATTTTTTGCCGGAGCATTTTTTGATGCCGTCTTATAGGCAGGGTCAATATTAAATTCCAAAATTTTAACCCAAAAACGTACCTCCGGCTTATAGGCGAATCGACTTATAGACAAGTATATACGGTATATGTTAGGGCAGAACTCGGGGACTTCAAGTCGATCAGCAGTGTCTACCACCTGCCATCTCAAAGATTGAACCTTGAATAGCACCGTCTGATATTTCATATTTAGATACAGTAGTATCAGACGATTTATGAAACTGTGTCAAAAAGCTGTATCGTCCTTCTAGGACTCATTGGTGATGCTAAAGGTCTAAAATTCAACCACTAGGGGGTGAGTGAGGAAAATCTAAATTGATAAATCGAAATAATGATGTACATAAGTTCCATAATTCAATAAATGTTATCATGATCATATATTTGATAAATACAGACGGGCGTCACATACATATGTATATTCTGATCGTGTAAATATTTGAATTAATTAAAACGTAGCATGCAGGTTTAACATTGAGACTAATAAAGAAAACGTTTTTATATAATTCATATATCTCTACACTATCACTATCATCGTGTTTTTCACGTGACAAATTATATACATATTATGTTCATATTTGTATATAAATGTGCTTTTACGTGACAATTTATATAAATATTGTGTTAATATTTGTGATTAACACATGCTTTTACGTGACAAATTATATACCTCTTGTGTTAATATTTGTTATTAACACGTGCTTTTACGTGATAAATTATATACATCTTGTGTTGATATTTGTGATGAACACGTGCTTTTACGTGACAAATTATATACCTCTTGTGTTAATATTTGTTATAAACACGTGTTTTTACGTGATAAATTATATACATCTTGTGTTGATATTTGTAATGAACACGTGCTTTTACGTGACAAATTATATAAATATTGTGTTAATATTTGCTATTAACACGTGCTTTAACGTGACAAATTATATACATTTTGTGTTGATATTTGTGGTTAACGTGACAAATGATATACATCTTGTGTTGATATTTTTTATTAACAGAGCTTTTACACCAACAAGTGGACTACGAGGTGGTCAATAAGTAAGTATATAATCGATTTTGTACGGAGAATCAGTTAACAAACTGGGAAATACGCGATTTCTTAGTAAACGGTTGTATTAAAAAAACACAAAAATTGATAAGGTTGCATCTCTCAACTATGTTATCCTCCTGGTACTCGTCAGTGAGGGGTGAGCCGAATGTTTGAGGTTTACTGTGTGAAATTACTATTTGCTGAAATCAATGCCAAGTTATTGATGCGAAGGCAGGGTTTGGGTTGGATGTGTTGTGTGCTGGTGGATAGGGGGTGAGGAGATGCACTTATTGACCCCATATTTCAATTGCTTTTATGATTTGCATTGGTGGATTATTTCGAAGTAATGTCATTCGAATGTCAATATAATGAAAAAGCTAACAAACACATATCGCCTTGCTAATCAGTAAATTAAAACGTAAATGATATTATCTCTTCTTTTTACAACAGGGGATCTCAAAACGGAAATGAACATGTGTATAATATTCCTGAACATTACGAAATACCACGTATATAGACAGAGGTCCTAGTGTAAGATACCTGTTTTATAACACCCTAGCTGTATGTATCGATGTGGTACCATTAACGTTTCTAGTTTTCATAACGGAAGTTTTAGTTCAATCGAGGAATCAGATTAAGCATATATTGTCTGATCGATTACTAAGAACAAAACATTTTAACAAAAATATCGACGAAACTTTGAAAACATTAAGAAAGGAATGCATCATGTTGTCCTTCTGGTACTCGTCAGTGAAGCGTGTGGTAGAATGTTAGGGTTTAATTGTGGGAAAACTACAATTTGCTGAAATCTGTGCCAAGTTATTGATGGAGGACGATGATATAAGGTGTTTCGGACAGCCTTCTACTTTATCGACGACATCCACAATGTAAACCTTCGGCAATCATTGACTACCAAGTAGTCGTGAAAATGGTGAAATTTTGAAACGGTTATAGAACATAACCTGAAACATGTAAACATCGACATACTTAAAAGTTAGATAAGGATTGTGTCCATGTACTGGTTTGTAGAGCGAGGGAGCAGTAACAAAGGACGCCCCGAGGAATCTAGACGCTTAAAACATTTAAGGGTATTGAATTATTCATGCTAATGTTAATTGATCATGTAATATACAACTGTATAATTAAACGCGTGTATGTTTTCGGATTAGATAGTGTCATGTTAAGATAGATGTTTTACTATCATATTGAGACAGATGTATACTATCATATTAAGACGGATTTGTATTATCATATTACGATACAAGTATTTAATCATATTAAGATAGATGTATACTATCATATTAAAATAGATGTATAACATCATATTAAGATAGATGTGTTTGATCATATTTAGATATATGTATAACATATCAAGACAGATGTGTACAATCATATTAAGATAGATGTATACTATCCTATTAAGACAGATTTGTACTATCATATTAAGATAGATGTATAGCATCATATTAGACAGATATGTACAATCATATTAAGATAGATGCATACTATCATATTAAGACAGATTTGTAGTATCATAATACTATACAAGTATTTAATCATATTAAGATAGATGTATACTATCATATTAAGATAGATGTATAACATCATATTAAGACAGATGTATAGCTTCGTTGTTCAAGTAACATACCAGCTCATGTGATAATTCGTCTCTACTTTCTTTATTCATCATCACTGATTCCATAAGCAGAAAAGATTAACTGAGGACAAAAATTAAACATACGAAGTTTCTTGTATCAATCGATAAAATTGGTTTCAAACATAATAAAGTATTCTTGCTTTAGAATAATAAAATCACAATACTCCAGATACACTGAAATTACCCTACATCAAAATTACCAAATGCTTATACATATGCACTACTGTACCCGATACACAAATCATGACACAATCGTTTACAAATCTAAAAATAGAACGAAACACCTAAATCAACATCAGAACAATTAAAAAGGATATTTCAAGATACAAGCATTTAAATCGACATATTTGCATCATATTTGCCATAATTTGTTTGCTGGTATCGTCATATGAGTCAAATTGCGTATAGCTAGAGAACGTGTTTCGCTGCAAGTCAAGTATGGCCGCGCCAAGGTCAAAAGATCACAATAAAGTCGAAACCAAACCGGTAACAAAACATCCGGATTAGTAAGGTCCATTACACCAGCCCCTAAATTTTATCTTACCTAGATGAAATTTACTCAAAGGAATGGACATAAGTAAATACAGATAAGGATAACCAATGAACAATCAAATGTCAAAAATACATATAATGTCAAGTCCGTCCCACTTATGCCACCACGTAAAATAGAGTTAGGTTTCAACAGTCAGACTCAAGAAGTAGACACAGCTTGGATATCGGACACGTCAAAGTAGTTGAAGCAGTCTTTACTTTAACGACACGAACAACTTTATTGGAGTCTTGTTCAACGTCGACGATTCTCCCAAGACTCCAACAATTTCGCGGAGTATTGTCAGCTACGAGAACCAGATCTCCTATTTTGATGTTACGTTCCACACGAAACCACTTTTGTCTTTGTTGGAGAAGAGGTAAGTATTCTTTGGTCCATCTATTCCAAAATATATCCGCCAGATATTGTATTTGTCTCCATCTTCGGCGAACATAATTGTCGGTATATTAAAATGTTCCGGGTGGAAACAATTCCCCAGGCCGCAGTAATAGAATATGGTTCGGGGTAAGTGCTTCTAAATCGTTAGGACCGTCGGGTAATTCGGTAAGTGGTCTTCCGTTTAATATCGATTCCACTTCACAAAACAAAGTATGAAGGCCCTCATTGTCCAGATACACTATTTGTTGATGCATCACACCGTAGAGCACTTTGCGCACGATTAGTCGCTCCCAGATTCCCCCAAAGTGCGAGGCCGAGGGAGGATTAAATTCCCAATGAATGTCCTTTTGCATAAGATTGTCACGGATGTGATCAGTATTCCACGTTTCGATGGATGCTCGCATTTCCTTTTCCGCGCCAACGAAATTGGTCCCGTTATCCGACCTGATGAAGTTCGGTTTCCCGCGTCTAGAAATAAACCTTCTTATGACATTGATACAGGAATCGGTATCCAAAGACGACGCAACTTCAAGATGGACGGCTCTAGAAACCAAGCAGGTAAATATAACACCATACCGCTTTATCAAACACCTTCCGCGTTTCATTTCGAAAGGTCCGAAGTAATCCATACCCACTTCTGAAAAGGGCGATTGATCGGATCTTAGTCTCTCTTTAGGAAGATCTGACATATTCTGTTTCTGTAGAGGGGCTTGATATTTCCAACATAAGACGCACTTGGATGTCACTGATTTCACTAAGTCGGAAGCCCCTAGTATCCAATATTTCTGTCGGACGATAGACAGGATGGTGTTCTTGCCTAGATGGCCATTGGATTTGTGCACACCTGCTACGATCAGTCTTGCGATCCTCGAGTTTTTGGGCAAGATGATCGGGTGTTTCGCTTCATACGTCATATTGGATCTATCCAATCTTCCTCCTACCTTCATAATTCCATCGTCCAGCATCGGATCTAGTTTAACTAGTTTTGACGAGAGCTTGACTAGTTTGCTGGGTGAGCGAATATCCGATAACTCCTTCGAAAAGGCTTCTCGCTGCTCACGTTTGATGAGAAATTTCTCAGCATTGTTTGTTAGTTCGATTGAAGTTAATCTAGATTTGCTAACACGAGTCACAACTTCTTTTTCAATCTCCACCAATCAGAAACATCTTGTGTCAACTTCGTGATTGGATCATCCGTCAAAGTATGTAGTAAGGCAGAAAACACTGTCTCCTTCACCTCTGGGTCATCTGACAAATTGTCTTCCACGACAGAAGACTCAGAGATTGTAGGCCATTCTCCCTCACATTTCCAGAGAAATTCCGGTCCTTTGAACCATTCATCATGGCCAATGAATTTGTCAACCCTGTGGATTCCCCTAGATGCACAATCCGCAGGATTCTGTTTAGAGCTAACACAGTTCCAGTCTTGTACAGAGGTTGCCTCGTGAATAACCGCTAGCCTATTTGCAACAAATGTATGGAACCGCATTTTCGTATTGGCAATGTATTTCAACACTGACGTGCTGTCAGTCCAGAAATATTTCGGTCTATTTGCATGTCTAGCTGTTCAGACACTAGTTTGGCGAGTTTGACAGCTACGTTCGCGGCAGTAAGTTCCATCCTAGTAATAGTTATTACTTTAAGAGGGGCAACTCTACTCTTTCCTAATACAAATGTGCAATAGATCTCTCCGTCTTGATTTCGTAGTCGCAAGTAGATGGCTATTCCTGTGCCAAGTTCGCTGGCATCAGAGAAGAAGCAATGTAATTGGCACGAAGTTATTTCGCCAAAGCCTTTTGGTTTGTAGCATCTGTTAATTCTGGCATGCTCCAGTTCAAGAACTTGAGACAACCACTTTTTCGTCATGTAACCTTTATTGAGGCACCCGAAGCAAAGGCCCTTCGTTTTAAGGTGAGTATATCTCTCTGTTAGGCTCCTGGCGATAAAAGACTTGCACAACTCTAATTTATGTGCACCATCACAAAATGAACATCTCATGCCACATGCACGGTGTCAAAGGTTGTTGCATTTGATGAGCTCGGTTCATTCACTATCCCACTGATGTTGGCGGAAGCTCCAGTAGGTCTACTCGAGTAACGATTTTTTGTCGTTCCGCTTATCGCAGCTGTTCCATAGGTTGGATCATTGGCTTTCTTTGATTCCTTCTGAGGAACGAAGTAAAGACTGCAAACTGGACGCTTTTCTTGTTTTCCTTGTTTTGTACTACTATATTTCTCCAGCGATCATGCATATATACTGGAAGCTTCGATAACAAACGTTTGATATTCTCCGAGAAGTCTAGCACTGAACTACTATTTATGCTAGAGGCCGCATTTTCACATTCTGCGAGAAAAAGCGAAAATTCATCCAGCGATTTGGCATCCTTTATCGGTGGCCATTCTAAAGCCTATTTCACGGATACTATGACGTCATTATCACCATAACGTTCCTCTAGAGTTTTCATTGCTGACATATAAGCGACCGCATCAGGTAAGTGACCGAAACCAGAAACAACTTTATTAGCTTCTCCAGAGGTCAATTGTTCCAGGTAATTCATCCTTTCAGAATCTGTCTCGGTATTTTGAATTGACGAAGGAATCTATGGTATTCCATAGGGTTGCCATCAAATTTACTTATTTCTGGCGTTGGCTTTCGTAAGTATTTGACAATATTTTGCACAACGTTTGCAGTGTCATTCGCATCATTTTGAGAAACGCCATTCACATTTGAGACAGTTCCGGGCTGCGGTACAAATAGTGTGCTAATATCATCACTGGGCTTCCGTAGATTTCCATCTGACCCAGCAGGCTTCAATAGATTGTTGTCAGCACCGACAGGCTGCCGTAGAAAGTCATTCGAGTGTTCGTCAGTTTCTGTTTGCACTCGATCTGCACTTTGTAGATGATTCGATTCGAAAGTCGGTTTAAAAGAAGGCGCATACGGATTTAGATAACCAGCTACACTACCTTCAACTGAAATTCCTTCCATCTGTTCGTATTTCTTTAGTATTGCAGTTTTTGCTGTCGAAATTTCTAAATCGGTATTAACTTCAAGTTCTTCTTCTTGAAATTTTGATGTTAATCTGGCCATTTCAAGTTTACGCCTTTTTGCCATATTTCGTTTATTAGCACTGAGAGTCGCGATTGTTTGTTCTTCTATTATGCGTTCAGCCCTGACTGTTTCGAGACTTGAAGATGTCTTTTGCGATACGTGACTTTTTGCTTTAGTCTGTTTAACTTCTTTAGGGTCATGACTAAGAAAGTAACTCTCTTTCTCTCCTTTCATGTTTCTAAGGAACACATCATATTGCTCATGTTGGGTATCAAAATCGTCCCTTTCATCTTCAGACAAGTTAGGGAAAATTTCAGAATGGGTCACCATAAAATGTTCAAGCTCCTTAAGCCACTCGTGATATTTATTTCTTATAATACTTAACGTTATTTTACCACTTATCATTTCTTTAATCTGGCTTCCTTGATGTTTAAGTGCTTTAGATGGTTTCTTGTACATATCCATTTTATACGATAGTCCCTTTTCTGTTATCGTATAGCTACAGAACGTTTTTCGCTGCAAGTCAAGTATGGCCGCGCCCAGGTCAAAAGATCACAATAAAGTCGAAACCAAACCGGTAATAAAACATCCGGATTAGTAAGGTCCATTACAAGATGTATTCTTTCATATTAACAAAGCATGACGTTTGTTACTATTGTGCTATAGCAGTAATACATGGATATGAATTTAATATTGTAAAGCAAAGTCGTGAACCTAACCTATATTATGTATAATACTTTTTGATAAATTGAAGATTAACATCATAAGGGACATATATCAAGTTACCATTATTGTGATATTTTAAAGTAACCTCACACAGGACAAAAGTTAGGTGATCAATATAGTCATATTCTTGTCAAAACGTCACAAAGAAAACACGTTGTGTTGCCATTCATACTGTAGAGTGACGTCATAAACGACAATTGCGAAGTGATCGCTAATATCATAATGTAAAGTGACGTCATAAAGACAGACGTGAGGTGATCACTAATGTCATATTGTAGGGTCATAGATCACAAACATTATGTGACAATTATGTCTTTATAGTGTAGAGAAATTTTAATCCCGATGACTTACCGACTGTTATGTATTTATCTTTATTTAGTGAACATAAAGACAACATTTCATCTGATATTCACCAGTGTGTCTCTTTATGATCTTTAGTGTACAGCTGAAACATAAATGTTATTGAAACTTTTATCACATTTTGGTTTGGATTAAGGTATATTCAACAATTAAATATGAATTTCGCTTTGATTTTTCTAAATAAGTGACCTTAATGATAACGAAAAATTTGGGAAAACGATATGGAAAGGAGTGGGGGTGGGGGGGGGGGAGGGAGGGAAGGAAGTGAGGTTGTTGCAAGACTTGTAAGACAATTTAGTAAATGGTCAATTATCACTCTTTGAAATTCATCAAGTCTGGAGTTCAATGTGTCAACATAGACTTTTTCAAACTCCCTATTTTGCACGGCCGCATCGCTAGTACGTTTAGTATTCTTATACATTAAGAGAGTTTTAGCAATATTTATACAGGATATTGCTACAGAATAACTTGGGTTATGAAAGGAACAATTATCTGTTATGTATTTGTTTCAAGATGCGAGATGTCTTCCTTCAATCTTTGCTTTTTGCATTTTACTTTAGACAGACCCCGTGAACCTTTTTCTAAATACCGGAAGTGACGTTGTCCATGTTTGCTCTCTGTAACAGTGGTTGCGAAAACTTTTTATTCAATACAAAGATGTCCAGTTATACTAACACCCAGTATGTAACATAATTTTGTAATGCTATAAGCGGCTATGTAATTGTTGTGTATTACGTAAGCGGCAATAAACCACTTCCGGTTGGTCAGCCAGGAGTTGTGTGGTATGTTATTTTACACAGTAAAGGGGGCAGGTCAACAGAAACATGGAATGGTTATATCACATAAACATAGACCCATAATTACATAAATGTTGTGTAGTGTTTCCATCATTAATATATAAACCATGGCCAGGGTGATGCATTCCTTGTATGACAATAGATAAAAAAAAGTCTGGTGTGCGATAGGTATTTTATTTTTGTACAAAACATGTTACCTAACACTATAATATGATAACATATGTCTACAAAACAAGTTACAGTTGCAGTTAGTCTGCTCTAAGACGGCTTTGTATGTTGTCACCTTCATTTTACCTTAAACAACCTCCCAACATTGAATTGAAAAAAGATTGACTTTCGTCAGCCATTTGGCTTCATCTTGAAAGTTCTCTGAATGTGAAAAGGTATGCAACCCTTACCAATTTGATCCATCGCAACCAAAAGAACAATGTTTATACTTAGAACCATGTAAACGGCAACGGGGGTCATCTGTTTCGTGTATGATTTACACACGCTCCTGAAATCTATTATTAATTATTATTAATTAATGTAGATCAATCCAAGTAATTGACTTCGGGTCGTTACTTTATTTTATTACCCACTAAACAGTAATGAAATCATTTACAAATCAATTCCCTAGAGAAGCAGGTTGATGAAGACTACGGTGAGAATTTTATTCTCAATGAAAGTGGTAAAAAATCTTTGTGAAATATGACGTAGGAAGTGATCGATGATAATGTACCTAATGACCCCGGTTCATTGACATGGCTTAATTTTTGACAACGTGACATTATTATGATTGACTCAGAATCACATGGCGGGTGCCGTCTGTGAAACCCGGAATAACTAACCTTATTCTTCTTGTTTCATTGTTAAGGATTTTTTTTCTTTTTTTGTCTATCTATTCCCAATTTCATCGAGTTTGTAGAATAGAAGTTCTTACAAAAAAGAACACACCGAGTTTGTAGTATAAAAAAATCGAGTTTATCTCATTTTGAACTATGTAACTACTGACTCCTCGTTAATTTCATGATATAAACGAGAGACGTAAATATTGCCACAGATATATATCTAAAGGCCTAGTCGTCCTCTTCTTCCTCCACTGTCTACGTAGTAGGTATTTCATCAGTTTCAGGCATGTTGTATACATGCTCATCCTTGTCTGGAAATCTACGATGTCAAAAGAAAGTGGGGCGTTAATATCTATCACAAATATACGTACATTATAGAATACTCATATACATTTCATGTCAATACTTATTTAGCTTATTCTTAAATCAATATACTATACTGATGAAGATATGTTTGATGTATATACTTCTATTTATGTACAATTCTGTAACTATGGACGTTTTTGTTTATGTCATAGATTGTGTACTTACCTATTCACCATCTCGTAGTCTAAACGTTCATGTAAAAGTTCTGTTAATAAAAAGAAGCGTAAAAATATCAATATCACGTGACATGTTTGCATTTACAGAGAATAAAGAGAACAAAACCAAGGTGCTTTTAAGTGTATCCATACACGTCGCGTATTGTTTAGAGATGAAACCAAACAAATTATGGGATAGTTATGATAATCTATCATTAATTTCGATTTAATATCCTAAAAGAATTATGCACCAACACGAGCACGTTATATCAAGGAGATTATGCCATATTCTGCATGGATTCATAGTTTGGCATTAGAACATCGAGGTCGGTCCAACGCTATATTCCTATTAAATGTTGTCCATGTTTTACTCGATTATTTTTGTACATAGTGTAACGCCTCAAAAAAATCTGAAGGACGCTTATTCTTCCGGAACCTGGGTTTATTCTCCTTGTACCTTTTCAGGAGATTGCAATCTTTCTCTTGTCGATGTTTTGCCCTGGTTTTATTGAATTCTACTTTGGATTATAATTATGTCGACGTGTTGTTATTTTTTCGTTGTCTTCCAACTACTGTTATTATTTGATGCTTACGTAAACAATATGCATAATTATACGATATCAGTGCAAATGCTGAAAAATACTTCTGAATTGTTGTACATTGTGTATATCAATATAATGAATTAATACAAATAAATAAAATAGAAAATATAAACAAAATGTTCCAGAATTCATTTATACCGCGAATACTCTGTAAAAAAAATGTTATCGTGGGGTTCAATTTTCGTTGATTTCGAAACAATTTTCGTGGCTAGCGAAATAAAATGTCCTTGATTAAACTGATGCCATCACTACGTGGACACATGGATTCATGGATTCATTAGGTGTTCCTTCGAATTCAAAGGAAAATAAATCCCAAACGAAAATTAATAATTTCCCAGTAATTTTCTGAAGTATTTTGTTAATCAATCTAACAGTATATATATAGTATTACTGTCCCTTACCTTTCAATTTTCGTACTATAAGCCACAGCCAGATAACAGCAACGATGAGGAACACAGTTGTAATGACAAGCCAAATGGTGGCGGCAACCCCGTGGATGATTTCAGCTAGACAGAACATAAAACAAAAATGTATGCTTACACATCTACTGTAGCACCAATCTCGTCACTTTTATATCGCTGTGCTAGATTATTATAGTATTAATTAATAACAATTGATAATGCTTTAAATATGAATTTTGAATTACAGTTCAATCTTAATGCTAATAGATTATCTCGTTATCATTGATGTTTAAAGGAATCAGTTGTACGTAACGGGTATTGTATGTGACAAGTGTTGTATGTGATTGGTGTTGCACGTAACAAGTGTTGTATGTGACGAGTGTTGTATGTGGCGAGTGTTGTATGTACCAGGTGTTGTATGTGACAAGTGGTGTATGTGATGGGTGTTGTATGTGACAAGTCTTGTATGTGAAAATTGTTGTATGTGACGGGTGTTGTATGTGACGGGTGTTGTATGTGACGGGTGTTGTATGTGACAATTGTTGTATGTGACGGGTGTTGTATGTGACGAGTGTTGTATGTGGCGAGTGTTGTATGTGCCAGGTGTTGCATGTGACAAGTGGTGTATGTGACAAGTGTTGTATGTGACAATTGTTGTATGTGACGGGTGTTGTATGTGACAATTGTATGTGACGGGTGTTGTATGTGGCGAGTGTTGTATGTAATGGGTGTTGTATGTGACAAGTGGTGTATATAATGAGTGTTGTATGTGACAAGTGGTGTATGTGACGGGTGTTGTATGTGATGGGTGTTGTATGTGACCAGTCTTGTATGTACTTTTTAACTTAACTTCTCTTAAGGTTTTTATTATATGATATGAATACCATTTTGCAGTTTGTCAATATTTATATAACAAAAGTGTTAAATTTGATAAACGTCATGAAATTTAATATAATTTTCTTTTATCTTTTTCTCATTTCTTCAGAATGTAGAACAACTTTCCAATTCCATTCTAGTTCATTTCTAAGCGAATAAATGTATGACTTACACGATCAATATTTCCCCTTGAACACTATTTTCATGATATCTAGAACTGGAGTTCACATAAATTATCGACAAGCTACTCATAATGTATGACAAGCTTACCTTTACAAATGGGCGTCACTATTGTAGGAACATCTAAACAAGAAACATAAATTCCAGTCAACGTAATCATAATTCAAACTCAAATTACATAAAACTAGGGCAAAATATGAAGAAAAGAAATATTTTCACGGAGACTCCTGAAAAAGTATAAGGATCAAGTGTTCCAGAATAGTAAGCGTCTTCTGCTTTGACAACACCCGCAGTTTGAAGTATAGCGAACAATGAACATCGCCGTCTTAACTGTCTCAGACATTGCTCTATTACATTTCAGCCAGTGAAATAGAAGAGTACGTCAATTTGAAAATAAAAGCAGTGACGATATAAGAAACATCTTTTTATCACTAGTGACGATACAACTTTCGTAGTCGTTACCAATGGTAGGGGTGATGTTAAGCCACCGTATTAAATAAATTCGGCAATTTCTCTGTTCGGTCACATATGAAGCCAGTGTTAAGTAAATTGGTTTCCATTTACTTTTTTTCCATCTACATTTCTTGTTTTCTCTAATTAGGGGTTAACAAAAATAACACCATAAAATAGTAGAATACCACGTAAAGCGACGAATTTAAAATGGTGTTGTCTTGTTGTCAAGTTCAAAGTCAAACTGTCCAACGTCGAAGAATGTCCGAATATTTCCGAATTCTTTTTATACATCAGTTCTTTTATGGATAAATCGAATATATATCTTGTTTTCTTATTAAAATGCAATAAAAAGATTATTTAATTATTAATTTCAATTAATTTAAATATCATATATGAGGGCTGATTGATTAGTTGTGAGCTTTGTGTTGAAGAAGTTGATCATAAATACACGAGATAACACGTTTTATTAGGTTTCGTCTAATAGGCGAAGTCGCAATATGTTTACAAGAGACTTCAGTAACCCGTGCTGATAGAAATCACTTGTTAAGCCGCAAGTACTACTAGTGTGTGTTGTTTATAACAACAAATCAGATCTACTATACATATATACAGATAGTGTTAGATATGGTTTCTTATATTAGAAAAAATTCTAAGATAGTGATAATGTAGAACTGTTCACAGACAGGTTTTGGGGGAAGAAGGGCCCGGATGTTGTAATACGTTCCACAGCACTAGAAACTTTTATAAGCAGTGGTTCAGACGTCAAAGAGAATGTTTGGTAAATTAGAAAAACTGCCAGCTGATGGTAAAATACATTAGGGAGGAGAACGGAAGGGAATTCTGTAACACTTACTCTAAAGATTGTTTGTATTCTATATAAGAAAAACACATTTATCAACAATGAAGCAAAGCGTATAGTGAATAAGTTCGCATTAACTTAAACAATGTAAGACATTATACTACATTGATGTTACGATTTAATGGATTTCTATACGTATCTATTTTACATTTCGTTCTATGCACAGTTTAGTTATTTCCATTTAACTGCAAATATTTCAGATGATAAAGATGTGTTCATAGCATATAATAAATTCTGGATACGATTTTCCAGTCTCAATACAATCAACAGAAAATAAAACAGATGATATGTACATAATTCTTAGATATTTGATTAATATAAATTCAACAAAACTTATGACAACGTTTACTTTAAAGGTTATCACTTATTTAAACTTAAGTGAAAATAACCAGGACTGTATTTAAGGGGATTCTTAAACGTGGAGCCCATCATTACCGTGTAGGGAAACAAGTATCATCGGGAGTTGCTTCCCTTGACCCTTGATGATAATACATCTATGATGACCCCGTTCGCAGTACAATGTAACAGTATCTTATGGAATCTTTTGACTACGCATACATGTAACAACAATCTGGATTAAATGTTTCTAGGTGCCAAATACCTAACAACAGAGTTTATTAGAAAGGTGTACTCGAACATCATACCGAACAGTTCTCTGCTTCCTTCAGAATTCAGCTAACTTTCTAACCACAATGTGGAAACTGTCGTCAGAATGTGGCTATTTATAGTGTTCCGGGTCGTTTCGCGCTAATTACCGTTTGCCTGGGTTGTTTCGCTCTAAAACTATTTTTTAGTGCGAAACTTTATTATATATATATTCTTCTTCCATTTCAGATGTATCCTTTCACTATTAAATTATTTTGAACTTTGATATTATTAAAATTTGTTTTGAAAACGAAATACGATGTTTGTTTTGTCGTTATTTCCCCTGTAAGTTCATACTTAGCAGAAACCGAATGCGGTCTATCAGTTTTATTTTCACAAACAGACGGATTTTTTTTAGATTTATATATATTTAATTTGTTAACATTTTAATTAAATATTTACAAGAAATATTTTGATATTTGATTTTAGCAATAAACACAACATCGATCTTGTTGTGTGTACATTAATACTAATCGTCGTTCTGACGATGTTTTCTTAAACCTGATCGGGCGCACACGTGTAGTTTTGATATACGAAATATGTTTAGAGGGCTGATGTGGTGTTATTGTACTCGGGTAACGATGCATTATAAACACTTAATGGAAAATATACTTTTAGGGCGAAATTACGTGTGTCGAGAGTCTGGGGCCATTTTCCATCTAGTTGAATGTCTGCGGTAGTGGTTGGTAGTTTGGGTGTCTGTTGATTAGCAAAATGTTGCTTTCAATAAAAATGGGTGACTGTTTGCGTCGGGCTCTGTATAAAGTTGACTTCGCGGTGTTGAAAGTTGGTAACTTCTGTACAATGTCTCCTACCTTGGCTTGGAGTTCTGCTCACATCTAACTTAATTGTATTGTATTTATTGTATTTACGTGTGACATGTCAATAATACAAATATTTGTTCAGTACAAGTAAAATATTCTGGTTAGTAAAATGTATTGACATCCAGCCATTTTGACTTACGAGACACGATCGATATAGTATTAAAATATATATACATGTAAAAAAACTATGGATTAAACATAAATAAAAGCAGACCTTCTTCTGTACATATGATATAAGGAAGAGGCTAAGACTGTTTGGAAACCGTCAGTAGACATAATATAATAAAATTTATCTGAATGTTCTAATTCTAAAAACTTTGGACAGGGAGTAATTGCTAAAGGTGGGCGGGAATACCTAAAAAAACTCAATTTTAAATTCCCACATCTGAACTTGGCTAATATTTGCCTATGTCTAAAGTTAACGACATGATGTATATAAGACTCAGTGGACAATTCCTTCTTAAAGGTATGATAAGTACGCAACTTATTGAAATTAATTTTCCCTGAATCATTCCATAGATCACTATACCACTTAGTACTATCCACCGTAATGAAGTTACGTTTAGCTAGGTTCAAACAATAACCAGGAATAGCATTAGGCAATAGAAAATCATCAAGATTATGTTCTTTAAACTGTTTTCCAACACGTTTATCCCAGCTTTCCCTCCTGGTTTTAGACCAATCGTGTAGACGTTTCACCATACGATCATTTGAAGTATCGGACAGCCTTAACCAGAATCGGCATACTTAAAGTTGTTGTATTGTTTTAATTAACTTAATTAACTTTCACCACTTAGAGATATACAGGTAAGCAGTATACATGGCTCACCACCGTATACAGGTAAGTATTATATAATAATGTGAACTGTTATCCCTTTCTAACCACTATAACAATAACATGTCATGTTGTGATTTTAAAAATGTTGGCATCCCGGGAACACACCGTCGAGACCTGTCATATATTGTTTTCTTAGCGATTAACGAGCCATCTGGGTTGTTGTGCAAGAGCGCAACGTAAATACGGGTGCGGCTACCACTTCTGACCGCATGATCAACATGACGAAAAGAACACTTGGCAGACAGGATTCCCACTTCCTCGTGCGATATTTATGCGACAACGAGATCCAAGTTCGATCCAGGAAATTCCTCCAAGACATCGGAGACGTAAGTTATTATCTTTTCCTTTTATTTGATATTTAATTATTCTATATATCTAGCTCTCCAAATCTGTACCAGTATGATGTATTGATAACCTGTTACATATTTTGTATATATACAACAACAATTATTATTATTATCTTTATTTCCTCCAAATATGAAGATTTACAAAGACAACTATATAAACAGCAATAAATTACATAAATTTACACACGTACACACCAACACGCACATACATATATATAAAGTTACAATATGTTTTGATAGTTAATAAGAAGTATTTCACTAAACTATTCTTTCAACACATTTTCAAGATATAGGGTTTTGGTACTTATATGTACCAGAAAAACAGATTACTGATAATAGTTTTTCAACATTTGACACACATATGATATAGCGCCTAATCTGAAATGTTCCGTTTTCTCTGGAGATAAATCATACTTTAATAGACTGCCTAACAGAGCATTAGTTAATTCGAAATATGATAAGTTATGTATATGGACACTGAATTGAATATCTGACATGTTAATAACATAGCACCATAATTCGTCTCTAATACCTGCATCACAATTTAGAACAATATGAGTTATAGAATCATTGTAAAATTTTCCATAAACATGACACAGTTCTGTATTGCTAGACCTGCGAGGGGTTACACACCATCATAAAATACAATGTATAGATCTACAGTACCGAGGATATTTTGCAATTCAATTAAATTCAATATTGTTTATTTAAGTGTCACACATCAGAATAAAATTGGTAAAATACAGTTAAACTAGTACACATTTAAAACTTTAAGACAGCATGCATACCCAGCAATATCTGATGTCCATTCATAAAACTGAATTATGAGACACTATCTTAAGTATTTACTTAAAAAAGAAATTACCTAAAAAAAATACTAATTACTTAAGTCTCCAAGTAAGTTTTAACATTTAAATATACTTGTATAGACTGGAGTAGAACATATACAATGTCACAATAGTAAGAAATAATATGGCTGATAATGTACAGAAAGTACAGAGTAATCCTAGCAACTGAAATATAATGCATTATGATTAGATGACATACAGGGAAACTATCTAAATAGCAGATGCCTACGGCTGCTTAAGATGTGAAAGCAGACTTTGGCAGTATTACCTATCAGTTCTGGGTTACTAAGGATTACTGATAATTTCTCAGAAATTTGTAAAGTATCAAAATCCTCGACAACTCGAGCAGCATGAGCATTCAATTTATCACAAAGACCAGAGTATAATGGACAATCAAAAAATACATGACTTTCATTTTCCACACTGTTTATACAATTGAAACACATTCTATCTTCAACAGGTAGTCTTTCATACCGTCCTGTTTCAATACGAATAGGAGCAACACCACTTCTAAATTTAGCTAATGCACTTCTGTGCCCCTTGGGCATCATCATCTGTACATATTTTTCGGTCACAAAGTCTTTCTTAAAAAGTTTGTAAATTCTTAACTTATTACATCCTTGTCCCACACCTCTACTGTTCACTCTATTCACATCTTCTTTCCAAACTTCTACAAACTGTTCCATACCTTTTAGTTCACCTTGCCTCAAAAGATCCTTAGTGCTAAATGGACCACTTACAAAACTCCACAGATCTAGATTTCTCAGTCTCTCACGCACCACATGTTGGGTATTGTTACAACCGATAACACTTCTATCATAAGACCAATTAAAAATGTGCTTATTAAGCCTATCATGAGGTATGTCATTTAAAAAACGACCCCAATTGCGAAAAACAGCTGTCCACTGTTTAATCACAACTGGTTTCCAACCCATGTCCCCCTGAACAGCGGCATTGGGTGTGTATCTACCTAATCCTAAATAAAAACGACACGCTCTATTCTGAACTGCCATAATACAACTATATTGTCTAGAGCCCCATATAGCAGCACCATAATTTATTATTGGCCACACGGTAGCATCGTACAATTTAGTGTAAGTACTATAAGGAAGTCCTCCCATAGCCTTACATTTAGCAATTAGCAAACCTAAAGCTCTACTTGCTGAACAAGCTACATGCTTAGCAGTAATGCTATAAGTTTCCATAAGCAATGTTATGAATCGACGCAAACCGGAAGTCACTGTCATTTGACATTCTTTGTTTCAATTCATTTTCTTCAAATATATATACGTACTTATTTACCAATGTTTTTCACTGTCGTTTACCAGGTAACGAGCCCGTTCTTATAAAATCTGAAAAAATACCATACAATGAATACCTTCGTAGGATCCGTACAATATCTGGTATAAACCCACTTTGTTTTGCAATATTCGTATTAAACATAAAAATCTAGTGGCAAATATTGTTCATACTATATACTCGCCTCAAAAATAGTAACTTTCTTGTATCAATATAAGCTTCAATAGATGTCCAACCTAATAATGAGTTACACATATCGGTTCTCGTCCGTTTTTCAAAACCTTTGATGGATTTAACAATAAAATTTTGTGCTCTTTCTAACATGGGTATTTCAGCTTTTGAGAATATCCATAGTTCACAACCATACAATACAGACGGATACACTTTAATCTTAACCAGTTTAGCTACAGTAAGAAGGTTAAGTGCACTGGGGTGAGCACCAGATTTAAGGAGAGACATGGTACGAGATTTTAAAGAATGTTAGGCTCGGATAATAATACATTAATATGATTTGGGTCACGACCAATTTGGATAAATTCAAACGTATTCAATTGTGACTTCACGTAGAATATGAGCACAATTATAAATATCATGTCTTTAACTGTACGTGTGTATTGTATTGTTTGTTGCAAGTTGTCGTTGTGTAAATAACACCCTGTCTTAATTTATGACAGGTAGGTTAAGCCCCGTGCGATAAGAGACCCCCTACCGATTCACACGTTTCATTTCTAGCTTCAAGTCAGTTAAGTCAAATTATCAGAACACCTGGTTGTAAGAGAGCATATAAAACATTAGAATCCAAGAAAAAGAGACAATATATTCGAATAGAAGGAGACATGCTAGAATATCTACGAAAACATAATCCGCGTCAATTCTATAAGAAGTTTGCAAGGAAAAAGTCATCGGGACCTCAAGTAAATTTGAATATTTTATATAATTATTTTAAGGATTTGTCAAGAGGTAGTGACGCTAATCCTAGAAACGGCACAAATATAGACTATGGTTCGTTTTTGTTTACTGAAAATGAATTCGATATACCAGTATATAATGAATTAGATTATGAAATCTATATTGATGAAAAATCACGAGCAATAATTTCATTGAAACGTGGAAAAGCACATAGATTAGATGGTATATTAAATGAATGTTTGTTATCCGAGAAAGTTCTACTGTCTTGGAATATTATTCACATAGTAGATTATTGAAATGGGGCGAAACATATGATATAATATCTGACGCCCAATTTGGGTTTCGCCCTGGAATGTGTACATTTGCTGCTGTATTTGCATTACATTCAATAATTACAAAGTCTTTTAGTAACAACAAACGTTTGTATTGTTGCTTCGTGGATTTTCAAAAGGCTTTTGACCGAGTTGATCGTATAAATTTGTGGTTTAAATTATCAAAATTGGGAATACGCGGGAAACTTTTGAAATTGATTAAATCCTTATATGAAAGTGTGAAATCGTGTGTAAGTCTTAAAGGTCGCATCTCGGACTTCTTCGATAACGAGATCGGGCTCTTCCAAGGGGAAATTCTCTCCCTGATACTTTTTTCATTGTATGTTAACGATTTTGAATTTTTCTTTATATCAATGTTGTATATTCAAAACGTGACGCCATGCTGACTGCTAGCCAGAATTCCTTTATTACCTCTGGAGACCGGAGAGTTCCAGTCATACATTACGTCATACATTACATCTTTCTCTTCATAGAAAAATAGTTGGATCATTTCCAAAGCATTATTCTGATCAACTGAAAATACACATTTTTAAGTAAAGAATTTTAAGTAAAATTTGTTTCTTTACTGTTATCATAATATTGAATTGATAGTTACTAAATTTACTCATGAAGTTATAATAAACACTAATGTACATGTTATGAGTAATATAAAGTCAATTAACCATGTCAATGAGATAATTTCACTATTAACCTGAAAAAGAACATTGAGTCTTATATGAAACCTAACTGAACCAGTCTTTCAAAAACTAAAACACTAACTGAACTAGATGTCTTTTAAACTTGAAACTCGTTAACACAAAATCTATTGAACAAAGTCTTTGAATCTTGCTGGCGTTTTGATAATCCTTCCAGAACTGGATAGGCGTGGACTATCCAAAACTGATGTAGGTGGAAGTTGGTTTTGCACGGCCTGACGGGTTTCCTGTGACATATTGCTATCCTGGATGGATGTTTTTGTAGCCAAAGTTTGCTTGGACGGTTGATTACTGGGCGGCCAGCAATGTAAATTAAGGTCAGCTGGTTCTTGGTCCAAGTCTGCCTTTGACCTGGTTGGTCGTAGATGTCTGCGGTTTCGCCGGTATGCCCGATTTCCTGATCGGATTACATAGGACCTTGGGGTCTTATGTTTCTCAGTTACTGTTCCATGTTTCCATTCAGATCTACATGTATTTGGATGTTGTTGTAGCAGGACCTGGTCTCCAGGGCTCAGTGGTTGTAGACCTCCACTGGCATGTCGATCATAACTTTGTTGTTGTTTTTTCTGGCGTTTTACCAGTTGTTCCCGCACCTTATCAAATGCTTCAGCCTTGAGTAATGGTAATGACGTCGGTATTGTAGTTTTCAATCTTCTTCCAAGGAACATTTGAGCTGGTGAAAGTCCAACTTCATCAATATTAGAGTTCCGATATTCTAATAAGGCCAGATATGGGTCATTTGATTTCTTCAGTAAGCGTTTGACGGTTTGAACCGTTCTCTCAGCTTGCCCATTTGACTGTGGATAATGTGGACTTGAAGTAGTATGTTCAAACTGGTACTGCTGTGAGAACTGTTTAAATTCAAAGCTAGCAAATTGGGGTCCATTGTCACTGATTACTAAATCAGGTATACCATACTTTGCCATTTGACTTTTCATGTGACTGATGACACACTTTGCGGTAGTAGATTCAAGTCTCACAATTTCTGGCCATTTTGAAAAATAATCCACGGTCAGTAGGTACGATTCATTATTGTAGTCAAACAGGTCCACACCTATTTTAGACCATGGCCTAATGGGCAACTCTGTCGCGATCATTGGCTCCTTATGGTTTGCGTTATTATGCTTGGCACATATCTCACATGAGTTGACTCGGTCCTCAATGTCTCGTGACATGCCTAGCCAGAACAGTATGTCCCTTGCTCTGTTCTTACATTTCACTACACCAAGATGAGAAGAGTGAATAAGGTCCAACATTTCTTTTTTCATAGACCTGGGCACTACGAGTTTATGAGATTTGTACATGAGCCCATCAATGCACGATATTTCATCGCGAAAGGTCCAATATGAACGTAGCTCAGCTGGTACGTCCACCTTGTTGTCTGGCCATCCGTACAGAACAATATCCTGTAACTTCTGTAACTCATCATCTGTAGCTGTAGCCTCTTTGAGTTGTTTGTATTTCTCTGGTGAAACAGGTAAATATGCAGTCAGATGAATTTCATTAACCTGTAAGTCTGGAACCAAAACTTCTTTTGTTTCTTTCAAGTATGCACGACTCAGATGGTCTGCTAAAAACATGAGCTTTCCTGGCTTGTAAACGACTTCCACATCATAACGTTGCATAGCTAATAACAATCTCTGTAACCTCGGAGGTGTTTGTAGAATTGGTTTTTTGAATATTGCCTGTAGGGGTCTGTGGTCTGACTCCACGGTAACTTGTCGCCCATACACGTATTCATGAAATTTCTCGCAACCAAACAGAATTGCCAACGTTTCTTATTCTATTTGTGAGTATTTTTGCTGTGTAGTGGTGAGTGCCCTCGAGGCATATGCGACCGGTTTTTTCTCTTGTACCAGAACAGTACCTAACCCTTTGCTACTGGCATCCACTGAGAGGGTAAGTGGTTTACTGCTATCATAGAACTGTAGTACAGGTGCAGCTGAAACCATCTGTATTAGAGTTTGAAACGCTTCTTCCTGTTGTTTCTCCCAATGCCATTCAGTCTTTTTCTCAAGAAGACTTCGTAGTGGTGCACTGACCTCTGCTAGTCTTGGTAAAAACTTATGTAGGTACTGCACGAAACCCATTAGGGTTTGGAGCTCTTTTACATTGATTGGTTTCTCCATATTTTGTACTGCTCTCACCTTCTCGGGGTCAGGTTTCACCCCATTCTTAGTCAATAAATGTCCCACATAGGTGACCTCTGTCTGACCTATTACACACTTGTCTTGGCCAAGTTTTACATTGTACTCACGTGCCCGTTCCAGCACTCTCTGTAGCCTGTGATCATGTTCCTCTTTGGTGGTTCCCCATACCAATATATCATCAACTATGGCCTCTGTCCCTTCAAGGTCTGATACCATTTCTGTTATTCCCCGTTGAAATACTTCGGGGGCTGACTTGTCTCCAAAGGGCAGCCGGGTGAACCGGTACCTTCCAAATGGAGAGTTAAAGGTACACAACTTTGAGCTGTACTCGTCCAATTTTAACTGCCAAAATCCTGAAGTAAGATCTAATTTACTGAAAATCTTAGCTCCGGGCATCCTTGAAACCACCTCCTCAATAGTTTTGAGTGGAAAATGTTCTCGTTGTATAGCTCTATTCAGATCACACGGGTCAATACATAACCTCAGTTTCCCATTAGGTTTCAGGACTGTCACAAGGGAGTTAACCCATTCAGTGGGTTCTTCCTGTTTTACTATAACTCCCAGGTTCTCCATGCGGTCCAGTTCATCTTTGACTTTATCTCTGAGCGATATAGGTACTCTCCTTGGGGGTGTACTACTGGCGTAACAGATTTATCAAGCTTAATGGAGTGCTCTCCTGGCAAGCATCCTAGTCCTGAGAATAGGTCCTCGAATCCTTCATCAATCCCTGCGGGTACTTTTCCTGCTGAAGTTTGTATTGAGTGTATCCGTTTAATGAGACCTAGTTCCTGGCAAGTAGAAGCTCCTAATACTGCTTGAGCGTTCATGTCAACAACATAGAACTGTACTTTCTGTTCAGGCTTGTTTTTAGAGGAACACATCATATGTGTTGTTCCGATACACTTTATCTGATGCCCTGAATATGAACGTAGCGGTGTTTTACATGGCTGTAGTTGCTTGTTGCTCAACTTTTCATACAGTCTCCTCGACAACACAACTGAAATGTTACTGGGTGTTCGTTGACAACTACAGTTTCTACCCACTCTGAATTCTCGACATTGTTTACATCCAGACTTTCACTTATCATTCCGACGAAAAGTTCATCTTCTGTATCAATTTCAACCACATTACAGTTTTTCTGAGGATTGTTCTTACCTTTTGCTAAACATGCAGTAGCGAAGTGGTTCATTTTGCCACATTTCATGCATTTTTTTCCGAATGCAGGGCAATTCCTTGGTGGATGTTGTCTCACACACTTTCTGCACGTTTTGTCACCATTGCGGTTAGAGTGATCTCCCTTGTATCTGGGCGGCGCGTTCGAGTACTTAGCTGACGGCGCATTCGGTTTACACTTTTGACTCTGGTCTTTCTTGATCGCGTTTACCGATTTTTCCATTTTCTGTAACTGAGCTTTTGACAACTCACAAGTTCTTGCAAAATTTACTGCAGTATCTAAGGTTAAATCTGAACCCTCGTTGATACATTTCTCTCGGACTTTGTGATCCAGCGTACCAAATACAATTGCATCACGAATCATATTATCTTTCTCCTGATACGCACAGTCTCTGGCCAACAAATGTAAATCTGTAAGAAACTGTTCAAATGTTTCCCCTTCTCGTTGTGTTCTACACTGGAACTTGTATCTAGAGAATATCTTGTTTGTTTTTGGACGAACATGTGCTTCAAACTTTTCAGTTAATGCCGTGAGTGATTTTTTTTCATCATTTGTCAGTGTCCATGTGGTATATATGTCCCTACCTTTGTCTCCTACCCAAATCATGAGGTAGTTGCATCTTTCTTCCTCGTTTTTCTTTGAAAGTGGTCCTTTAAACCAAAAGTCAACGTGGTTTTTAAATGTTTCCCATGCCACCACGAGGTCGGGCGCATCCCAATTCATTTTTGGCGTTCCTTGTGTGTTTCCTGTATCCATTTTGATTTCTCTGTATTCTTCTATGTCTCTTTCAACTTTTTACATTGAAATATACTGTTGATCCTTTATCATGTGGACGATGTTGTCCGATTCAGGTTCTGACACCATGTTGTATATTCAAAACGTGACGCCATGCTGACTGCTAGCCAGAATTCCTTTATTACCTCTGGAGACCGGAGAGTTCCAGTCATACATTACGTCATACATTACAATCACATTGTAATTCACACTATGAATTTCAAGACTTTAGTTTATTTCTCATGCTTTATACTGACGATATGGTGTTATTTTCGGAGACTGTCCACGGACTGCAAGATCTACTCAATGATTTAGAAAGATATTCAGACAAATGGAAACTAACTGTCAATACAGAAAAAACAAAAGTGGTTGTTTTCCGAAAAAGTGAAATTGTAAACTGTAATGAGAAATGGACATAAAATGGTAGATATCTTGATATTGTAAATTAATTCACATATTTAGGGATTAAATTTAATAATAAATTTAATAATATCCAAAATCAGCTATCTATCAGGGACGTAAAGCAATGTTTGCACGTTTTACAAAATGTAATAACATGAACTTGAATGTTAAAACTATGCTTCATCTGTTCGATACCTATGTTGGAAGTATTTTAAGTCATGGTTGTGAAGTATGGGGAGCGTCCAAGGCAAACGACAATGAAAAGGTTCACACTCATTTTTGTAAAAGAATATTACTTGTTAAAAAATCTACCTCTAATTCAATGGTATATTGCGAGCTAGGTCGTTTCCCACTTGAAAATTGAAAATATAGAATGATAAAGTACTGGTTTAAATTAATTAATGCGCAAAATTGTATTTTAAATCGTGCATATGATTTTTTAAAGAAATGGTAACACAAAGAAATGTTTTAACTGGGTTACTTTTATAAAAGTGAACTTTTGTCACTTGGTTTCGGATATGTATGGGTAAACCAAGAAATGTATGCAAATTATGCAAACAATATTTTACCTGTAATAAAGCAGAGAATTTTTTATCAAGCCCAACAGTATTTATTAGAGTCATCGTCGAAATGTCATATATATAAACATCTTGTGGATAGTGTCACCTTATCTTTTTATCTTACTAAATATATTCCAAACAAATCCAGAACTTGTCTCACTAAGATACGTCTGCCGGCACATTGTTTAGCTATTGAATCTGGTCGATATAATACCCCAGAACAAAGACGTTTTTTTTGTAATATGTGTAATACCGGACAGGTGGAGGATGAGTATCATTTTATTTTTGAATGCAATAGGTATAGAGATTTAAGGGGAAACATTTTTACTGGAATAGGCCATC